>NC_047517.1:5510628-5810628 GCF_902827115.2 Pseudochaenichthys georgianus | reverse complement strand
TAGCTGTACAAAACTAGACGTTGCACTCCAATGGATTGTTTCTTCAAATAAGCACTTTATTACACAGTTCAACAAAGATATATCAATCTGATACTATACCACAAAGCGCCTTGGACTCCTTCTTGAGTTCTCACCGTGACAAGCTCGTCAGTGTAAGATCCCAGTTGAAGAGAGCCTCAAGTACTGAATACATCCTGCTTATATACTGTTCCTGGCGGAGCCCCCACCTTTGCTGCTCTCTTGTGGTGTAATCTGCCGTTGCTTACCCCAGCAACTCTTAGGTTAGCCTTCGGCGCGCTTTTGTTACTTCCTTATTTGCTTTCACTCACTTCCTTATCTGGTTTCACTCACAAAACTGCCCTTGTGAACTGTTGCGCCTGCTTGGTGGGTGATTTAGTGTGAGAATAATGAGTTCTGCAACCTTGTGGCTTATCAGTTTGGACATAACAGGATGCCTCTGTTCTTAGTCTGGTTGACCCCGCGTTTTTGTTGCACACGGTATTGACACAGTATATTTCCACTGAGGCTCCTCAGCAGTTGGACTTTAACACAGTACTGTACTTTTCCACTCAGACAGCTCAATGTCTTAGCTTTTCCATGATAGGCCCACTATATCTTATATTCACTGCCACATTTGCCTTATCTTTATCCTTCAATCCCCCTTTTGCCCCATTCTAATGATTGGGGCAACAAAACAACGCTATTGTTTATGTACATTTATGTCAGCTGTTTTAGGCTTCTGTCTCTCTTTCCCACATTCTGCCATACGGTGGTACTGGTGGTGCTGTCGGGAAAGTGTCCATTGCTGCCGCTTCTTCTTCGCCTTCTTCAATGTCTGGGTTGTTTTCTAAGGATAGCAAGGCAAGTTGTTGGCCCAGGGGAGTAGAAGGTGCTATGGCGGTACTAATTATTTTGTCCACCATTGAGCGGATACATGCGATGCAGCAGCACCCGCACAAGGTCAAAATTGCTGCAAACACGGCCATTGATACCAATACTGAGGTGACCAGGGTTTTGTATTTACCGAACACTGACATCCATTCGTCCCATTTACCGTCGATACCAGATTGATCTTTCATGCGGGAGTTGAGGGTTTTCAGACCGTCCAGTGCTATTTGTAGAGTGCCATCTACAGCGGTGTTGTTGGGAATGAAGGTGCAGCATTGCTCTCCGAACATTGCACATACTCCGCCTATTTCTGCTAGGAGCATGTCTAGGGCCATTCTGTTTTGATAGGCCATGAGTGATGTGGCTTTCAATTGCTCACTAACTGCCTTGAGTCCGGAATGTGTGAGGTTTCCTAGGCGTTGGATATTATAATGAATGTAATTGATGCGGTCTGAGTTTTTATTGATGACACACCAGGGGCAGATGATGGATGTGAAGCCGTCCGCTACTTGATCGGCTATTTTGTAGTCACTTGGTACGCCCCGTGGTACCCCTATTGCGTCTATGTACGTTGGATCTGGGTCAATCATGGCTTCGCGTTTGACTCTGTTCGTAGTATGATAGGGGTATTGTTCTGCCAGGTCTGTTATGTCCCCTACTTTTAATTTGTAGGTTTTCACTGGTAGAAGCAAAGTGACCAGTGCACATAGACCACTGGCATTATATGGGACGCGATCGTGGAGTTGGTTGCCACCGCAGTGGAACCATATGTCTGCTCGGATTACACCACGTCCAGGTGTAGTTGGTGTCACTATGTGGTCGCAGAGAGTTTTGTTGAACCCCCCGGTGTTTCTGATTGTGGTGTGGAAACAGGTGTAATTCAACCTCGGAACTTTTGCAAAGAATAAGGGCTTTTTTAATTCCGCGTTGGCTAAAGGGAAGTAAACGTCGTATTTAGAGCAATTGTGTTGAGGGTTGTGGCACACCTTGGTTCTACCGGGGCAGGAATTATGTGGAGCAGGGGTCTGGCTCCCATACAAACGAGGCAGTCATCGCCTGTGTCTAGCGCGGCTTGTTGTGCCATCAGTAACCAGTTGTTGCTGTTTGCTGAGTGTCCCGAGATTCCAGTTGCTGCTTGGAACTCTTGATCAGTTGTCCACTCCTTAGTGGAGTGGATCACCACCCCCTTTTGGACTGATACTATGTCAGATTGTGGTCTTTTAATGCGACTGGACATGCATACGTATATAGAGAATTGGGGGCTTGGCGATTTCTTGGGCCATAGATAAAAGGATGCGCAAGGGGGTTCATCTTTCTTGGGTTGGGGTACCCCCGTTAAGTCTAACTGTACTGTACGAGGCCAGATGAGGATTTTGCCAGGTGTACTCTTTGCCTTACTTTTTTCGCTGTTCCTGTTGACGATGAACTCCAATCCGCCCCTGTCTCTCCCACCAAGTCGGTCCACGCTCGACCATAGCTATATCTTTCTTTGGGATCGCCTTTTCCGAACCAAAAGTCTAGCGTCATGTACCATTGGTATTTGTTTCCCCACGACCCTCCTTTTTGGTTGCGTTCGTTTGACAAACTGGTGTACGGGATGAGAGTAGTGGTGCTTGAGTCCGAGGGTAGGCAAAGTGTCAGCGAGATGTGTCTTAATGCATCTTTCTGGTTACATTGGGTGAAATTTTCCGTATCTACTGTGCCGGCCACATTGCGGACGTGTCTAGTTAGGCTGTTTTTTGGAGGAGAAAAGGTATCTTGTGTAGTTTTATTTTGTGGGGAATTTGGATTATTACTTTGGTCAATGATTTGCCTCCCCCTTCCACCCACTATGATAATGATTATTCCAACAATAATGAAAAAACACATTGTTAAGGCCAAGCAATAGAGGTGTTGGTTAGGTCCTGAGTTCTTCTTCATCTTTGTTTTTCTTGTAAAAGTTCTTTGGTGTATCAGTGTAGGTGAGTGTCTCTTGTGTGGTGTGTGTATGTGATGCGTGTGGTGTACCGCCTACTTTGGGGGAGCGGTCCCTTGTTGTGCCTCCTCGCCGGCTGTTATCTCCTGGGCCGCCGTTGGTTCTCCTGTTGTCTCCTCCTCCTCGGAAGTGGAGTCGATGTCCACACTTGGGGGTTGGGGGGCTTCGGTTGTTTGCCTGATGTTCAGTTGGCCTAGGTCCTGGATGGTGTCAGCGAGGGTCCTGGTAGGTGCTGGTGCTTCCACACACCTGCTCCAGTGGTACCACGTGTCTCCTTTTCCGTCTACTCTGACTGCATGATCTGTTCGCTGGGTTACCTTGAGTGGTTCAGAGAACCTTGGAGCACACCACTTGGGTTTGATCGTCTTCAGGCGGACGTATTCAGCGTCCCTGCTGCCCTCAGCTTCCTCTGTGTGTCCTTTGGCTCTGGCTGCTGTGGATTCGTCCGCGAACTCTGCAACGAGGCATTTTAGTTGTTTATAGTAGGCCTGGTGCCCCACTTTGTCATACAGTTCCTTTGAAACCGTGGCTCCCGCCCCTGGGCCTGGAAACTGGTGCCCATGAGTCATTTCATATGGAGTGAACCCAGTGGTCCTGCAAATGGAACTCCTGATAGCCAATAGGGCGAGAGGTAGTGCCTCCAACCATGTCATTCCTGTTTCTTCCATCGCCTTTGCTAGTTTCTGTTTTAGATTTAAGTTCATTCTCTCAACCTTTCCCTGTGATTGTGGATGATACACTGCTCCAAATCTGTGGGTTAGCCCAAGAGAGGCTTCCACCACTGCTAAATCGTGATTTTTGAAGTGGCTCCCATTATCACTGCAAATCTTTTTGGGGAACCCGTGTCTTGGAATGTAG
Organism: Pseudochaenichthys georgianus; assembly: GCF_902827115.2. NCBI lineage: Eukaryota > Metazoa > Chordata > Actinopteri > Perciformes > Channichthyidae > Pseudochaenichthys > Pseudochaenichthys georgianus. The sequence continues at coordinate 5,806,907 of NC_047517.1, read as the reverse complement.
GTTTGTACCAGGAAGTTGATTACAGACTGGCTGTCTTCTTTTGCACAGGGGATGGCTTCTGGCCATCCTGTGTAGGCATCCACAACCATGAGTATGTACCTCTTTCCCCTGTGTCTGTCTATCATGTCTGTATAGTCTATGACTATCTCCTCCCCTGCCATTGTTACTGCAGGAAACTTTCCCTCATGTGGTTTGATGGTGGCCCTCACATTGTAGCGTCCACAAATACTGCATTCTTCAAGATGATTGGCTATTAAATCTGGTAGGTAAGGGTGCCACCAATGGGTCAGGGCCCTAACCATTTGGTTCTTTGCTCCAACAAGCCGTTTAGGACAGAGAGTGAATACACATACTATACAGAGATGCTGTATAAGAAACCAATGTGATTTTGGAAAATTGCACAGTTTAAATCTATTCTAGTAGACCTCAACAATGGAATTATGATCAGTAGATGGCCATGACATGGGATCTTTAAACTATCAGTGAGCTTTTTAAAAAGAAGATACATTTTTATACAGCGCTTTTCCAATTTCTCAAATCGCTTTACATTACATATTACATATATTAGACAGGTTATACATCGAGTACTGACCTCAAGTAGTCTGCGACCGCGAGCTGTTCAATATAGAAAGGCAAGAGTGCCACAATTGACAAATATTTCAACACGTTTTTTTTTCTAACCCCAAGCCCGTTTTGTATATGATAATGTCTTCTGTTTTACATAGGCACTAAATTCAAGTGTGTGCTACCAATCGGTGAAGGGTTAAGCCCAAAGCAACTTTGTTACAAGCTGGCTCCTTTTGTAACAAAAGGAAAGATCAATTAAACATAAATTGCCCAAAACAATAATTTATTTATATCATCCAAACTGGTCACAAATAACAAATAAGCAAACTGAGGAGTGCTGGCCTGATGCACAGGGCTTGGCAGCCGAGAGAGAGAGTGGGACTGTTCTGCAGCCCTCTTAAATAGTCTGGAACCAGGTGCCACAGGTGGGCCTAATCTCTCCCGATTAAAGTACCTGGCTCCGCCTCCAGACTCTCTGCAAGAAAAAACTCAGGTTTCAACAGCACCATACGATGGACAACCACAGAGTTGTCACAATATATTGTGATAAAGTGTAGTGAAATCACGTGTAGCTTTGGCGTATTGGTGGAAGTTTAGGTTTAGTTTGTGAGGGAACAGGAATGCTGACAAGCTGAATCTATAGTTTTTCCAACCCAATTTAACCATCTCATTTCCACAAGCTCAGACGTAGCTCTCCGCGGCATCCGGTGTAGCAACTTGCAAGCATTGAAGCGAAACGTTATAGCGGTCGCGGGAAAGTTGAATATTTAATATAACCTTTCTGCTACTTTATCGAGATTCCCAGTCGATCGCGAGATGTGTCTAAAAATAAAACAACAATATTCTGTTTTATCGTTAATGTCCTATAACATAATCTTCCTGTGCCAGAATAATGCACTTGAATGCATCAAAGCTTTGTCATTGGCCAGCGTGACCCCATGTGTCGGGCGTGGCTGGTGGGCAGTGGGCATAGTTCGCTGACGTTGTCCGTGTCAACAGGAGTGACAGTCCGCACACACAAGACCGCAATTATGGCAGAAGCAAAAAAGCCCAAAATATATAATTTTCACTCCGAGTGGGAGGATGGTTATTTTTGTATCTATTGCAATTCAAAGTCCATCTGTCTCATCTGCAATGCGAGCGTGGCTTTATCGAAGAAGGGTAATTTAGGAGCGGCATTTCAAAACAGTGCACAAACGCTACGAGACGGAATTCCCTCCTAATTCTGCCCTACGCTCACAAAAGGGGAGGGGCCTGAAAGGACAGCTAAATGCACAGCAGTCCATTTTCACCAGGCCCAACAACAAGAGCAAGGCTGCTACCAGAGCATCTTATCGTGTCAGTCACGTTCTTGAGAAACACATGAAGTCTTTCAAAGATGGCGAAGTTGTGAAAGAAGCTTTCCTGGAGGCTGCGACGCGCTTTTGGGGACAGTAAAAAGAACAGTAGCATTTCAACAGGTTTTTCATATAATAAAAACTCAAGTTAGATACCGTTATTAATCAGCTGTAAGTTTTAGTTTCTTTGAACATCATTATAATTATTGTACAAAATGGTATAAGAATGCAAACTTAAATTGATTATAGTCTATTATCAATTCAGGTTATGAAACTAGTGTTGCTTGCATCCTATTTTAAAGGCATTTATTTTTATACTCGACTAAAATGCAACAAAAAAAGGGTTTGATTTTATTAATTTTGTCTTTTTTATTGCACTTTGGCAGCAGATTCCTGAGTAGCTTCAGATCTGAGTTGTCTTATTAGTAAGCCTAATTTATACTTTTGTAGCAACACTATTTGTATATAATGGCAAAGAAAGGGTTCAGAGTATTTTCTTTTGTTCCTGTGTCATATGTGGCAGCACTGTTCAATGTTTCTTGAAAACATTATCCACTGTAGTGTGACGTGTGAATAAACTCCAACTCTGTATCAACAACACTGTTGTGTAACTTCAGTTAAATACTTGTATGTGTGTAGATTAGAAAGAGGTCAGATAAAGGATCTGCGGTATTTTATGAGGTATTAATCGTACAAAGGTCAGTTTTATACAAGTAGTGTGTATTTACCTGGCAGTAGGCTGTCAGTAATGGCTACGCCTCTCTATTTGGACAGGTAGATCTCGGCAGACTGGCAACTTTAAAAGTAGCTCTCGGTTCAAAAAAGGTTGGGCACCCCTGGTTTAATACATATATTGTGCGTCTATACATGCAGTGTTCCTGACGAATGTGATGTTTAGTTCTGTAGAGAGTAATACCTCACGCAGTTGTTGCTGTGAGCCTTAACCCTTGAAAAAGGGAACTCCTCTCCACACGCGACACATTTTTGAGTTGGTCCAATTAATTCGTTGCAGCCTTTTGGTCGACATGCCTGTAAACAACACCATTTTAAATTACAACACAAGTGAACAATTATGTGACACCTGTTTTCATTAGACCACTGAAAAGAAACCTGAATTTGGACCCTGTAAGTTCCTCACTTCTATAGTGGTGTCACAATATTAAAAATAGAATCTGTGACTTACAGTCACATAATTGTTCACTTGTGTTGTAATTTAAAATGGTGTTGTTTACATGACAAATCCGTGTCTGAGGATCTTTTGAATATCTCAAATAGTAGCCCTCAGGAGATGACGATTAACTGGCGACTTCTTGTATTTCCGGATATGAGATACTTACTGTTTCAAGTTGGTTCGCCGCATCCCGCAGAAGGTCTGCCAGCGGCCTTCCAGCCGAAGCCATCTCGCGAGTTGCCGTGTATGTACAGGATGTACACTCCTTTTCTCCGTGATGGATTTACCTGCTAAGGCCGGCATTTCTTCACTAAGGGCGACTGTGGCTGCGAGGGAGTACGGTCGTCTTTCAACCAGAAGGTTGTGGGTTCTAACCCAGCCCATGCAGTCAAGATGTCGATGTATCCTTGGGCAAGATACTTAACCCTGAGTTGCTCCCGATGGCATGGCCAACGGTGTGTGAATGTGTGTGAATGTTAGTGCATGTCCTAACATACAATGGGTGTGAATGGGTGAACGACATGTAGTATGTAAAGTGTTTTACACATTAAAATCTGATTTGTAAAACATCACAGACAGAAAGGCATATTCGTCATTTAATGGTAAGCTATTGAAATTGTGATTCCATAGATGTGTATCCCATCACCCAAATCCCCTGACTATTCTCTCAACTCAGTATTTACATTCTGATATTCAAAGAAAATCAGTAATATCTTTAAAAACTACAAGTCCTTTTCTATCAGCTGTGCACCGTTATGGTGTAAATAGAGCCTATATACCAATTGGATCAAATATAAAAGTCAGCCGAATTACTATTGATACTGCAAGGAGACGTATTTTATGAAAAGAAATTGAAGATGTTGTTTAATTGTTGATATATTTATGATCCACGTCAAGTATTCAGTTTTGGCAGCAGTTCTCCTGTTTGTCCAGAAGTCTTCTCATCAGGGCTCTATAAATAAAGAACTACGGCAGATTTGTTGAGTAAATAACAGTGTGTTATTTAGAAAAGAATAACAAATTAGAAGGAAAAGATTTTAAAAAATACAGATTTCAGTATTTTGAGGCTCTAAACCCCATTTCTTTTCCTCACAGACGGAAAAAAAGTCCGACATTATACGATTTAAAATAAAAACAAAAAGATAAAACACTGGCATGTAATTTACGTTAGAATAAATAGAATGGTTTTGAATAATAGATGAGAGTAAAATCTAAGTCACTTTACAGCCCCGCCCACTTTTGGGGAAACCAACGCTGTCATTTGAACGGCGATCAAGCCTGAAGGCACAGAGATCTTCTGTTTCTGTCCTTTCTTCTTAGAGGAAGTACAGAAACACGTAACTCTGGATTTGTTTTAATGTTTGAGGTGTAATAAACGACACAGCAGCTTTTTGGCATGTTAAAACTATTATTTTAAAACTATTATATGGCGAAATTACAGCCTCGCCTACTGATTTTAATTTAACCATATATCGAGCCCGATTCTCGATTTCAAATGTGTGCTCTAAAATTATATTTATAAATAACTATTATCATTATTATAAGCAAGACAATAAATGGCAAAGATATGTAGAAAATAAACGTATTTAAGATACGTTCATAACAAACGTAACGTGGAAGAAAATATGCTTGTTGAAGATATGTAGAAAATAAACGTATTTGAGATACGTTCATAACAAACGTAACGTGGGAGAAAATACGTTTCTAGCTAAACGTAATTGAGAATGCAGTTTAGTTCTGTGGGAACGTAATTTTTAGGAGACAGGGTTGCAACCACGCACACACGCACACACACGCACACACACAAGCACACACCCCCACCCACACACACACACGCACACCCCCCCCCACACACACATACACACACTTTGGATGAGTATTTGCCTTATCCACTTTTCGCCTTCTTTAGAGTTATTAGTAATTCAAGATTAATTATTGAATTAAATGTGCTACATAAGATAAAATACTGAAGCTTTGACTTGATCATTTCGTTCACAACATTTAGACCTTGTCCTCTCATCTCTGCTAAAATAAGATACGTGTGCATGTTTGGGTGTTTTAACACTCCTGTAATGTACCTAGTCTTGACAGGGATGCAAACTCATCAGGTATGAAAAGAGAAAAAAAGGTGAGAAGGATCCGAACCCCACGGAATATCGGGTTTACAATATATATAAAAGCATTTATTTTAATTGTGTAGCAGTCAGGTTATAATTTTGGCAGCACTGTTGAGCATTTTGAAAATGTATTTTCATGCCTCTGCAAGGCTTAGTCTTTCTATCTGTATAGCCACTGGTGTTAAGTAACTAAGTTCATAAACTCAACAATTACTATACTTGGGCACAATTTTGAGATAATTTTACTTTATTTAAGTCTTTAAATGCTTTGCTACTTTGTTCTTCTACTCCACTACAGTTCAGAGGTACATACATGGTTTACTTCTACTCCACTACATGTATTTAATACCTTTTAGTTACTTTACAGATCTGGATGAATGATGTGAAATATAACCAAGTGTTAAATCAGACTTTAGTTCCACCTGGAGTAAATCCACCAGTTACCCTTCAGTATACAAAGTCATTCGAACTGCACCTTTACCAGCTTTGAGAACACTCTCATGATCAATCATTATAAAACACATCATATATATTATTCTGAAATGGACCAATCTGCACAACGACTACTTTTACTGTCGCTATTTCCACTATATTTTGATGAGAATACTTTTATACTTTTACTTGAGTAACATTTTGAATGCAGTACTTTTACTGTAACATAGTATTCCTACACTCTGGTACTTCTACTTTTACTCAAGTACAAGATCTGAGCAGCCTACTAAAGCTAACGTTAGCCAGAAACATTTTTCAGTGCACATCACGCTCTGCCGCTCCGACAGGGAGCTCTGCTCTGAACACCTGAACGCCCCGTTCTAACAGCTGTTCACCAGCGGTCCAGTCTGTGCCACAGTGACTCCGGACCACACAGTTAATATTAACGAACGCACCCGTAGGTAATGTAGTTTGAAGCTAGAACATCTTCGTGGAGCCGACAGGCAGGAAGACTCGAGCACACAGCTCGCGCTTCATTATCATATATAAAAAAGAACACCATGCGTGTCATGATGGCACATAACAGCTCGCGGCTGCAGATTACTCCTACTATTTTTAAGGCTATTCATACTGCTATGCAGAGGATGCCTGTAAGATTGGCAAGCTGTTAAAAGCCCCTACTATGTTTAATATAGGCCTAATGTCAGGGGCCTCTTACTGTCTACTTCTAAATGTATTCACATTATATGGACCATGTTTCCACCTGGTGAAACTAGAGGCTGCACGGAACTCAGGCTACAATACAACCATTTTGTTCTGCTCTAACGATTCAATTTATAGATTCTACATCAAAACAGTTCGTTTTTATTGTTTCCAATGATAACGTCACCTTAAGTGGAGGAATGCAAACCTGTTTTCAAATGTAAGGTTTTGAATTTGTTTGACATTTCTCAGTAATGACACCTTCAGATGCCCACTATCATTCATGCTATGCCTTCAGTGGTAACTCAGATGTTAAAGGGGTTGAAGCTTTTCCTCCCAAATCGGCTATGCTTTGTTTTTCAACAATGGTGTGCATTTCCTGCATAATATATGTTTCTTACAATTGTTTTTTGTTAGCTGCGCACAGGTGATACTGAGTCTTCTCGAGTGATGGATTATGACCTCTACCATGCTTACATGGACTCGTATGTTTTATTTCATATCTAACTGAAGTAAGAGAGAAAGAGATGGGTCAGTAAGACAAGAAAGACATGGGAAAGTAAGAGAGAAAGAGATGGGTAAGTGAAAATAGAAAGAGATGGGAGATGAGGATGGAGAGAGAAGAGGAAGAGAGAGGGACGAGAAAGAGAGAACAGAGAGAGATGTGGAAGAGAGAATAGAGAGAAGAGGGAAGAGAGGGATAGGAAAGAGAGAAGAGATATTTGCGAGTTGCATACTGGTACTGAGTTTTCTCTATTAATAGCTTATAGACAATACCATGTTTAAATAGACTCCTACGGTGTTATTACATTATGTGAAATATGTAAGAAAAGGGAGGGGAGAGTCAATTATATTTGAGTAATTGATCTCATATTGAAACATTCATTTCTCAAACCTATGTTTTATGGAAGAGGAAATGTACGCCTGATAAACTAATCTTTTATCAAACGGTAAATGGTGAATTAATATAACATTTAGAATCATTGAGAAAGGGTTATATCCACAGGGACTAGCTCACCTTTAACTTAAAATAACATTTCTCTGCTTTGGACTGATGAGTATATGATTCTTGCATGTTAAATGACTAACACAAACCTTACATTTATGCATGTGCATGTGTCAGGAAGGCTCCCAAATAATTCTGAGGGGCCTATCCTATTTTTGTAATTGAATGATAATGTGCTAACCCATTACCTTGAGTTGTCTTCACTCAGGAAAACATCCCTATCAAGTGTTAACCCAATAACTAGGACAGCTCTGAAGGCCAAGGGTCAGAGAGAGAGGATTACACTCTCCGGCTGCAGAGAGCACCCCCAGCCACGGGCAAGGAGGCACGAGGTCTTCGAGATGAGAGGATTCTAATCTTCAACTTTCTGATGGGATGGGATGCTTCTTCATCTTTCTGCTCGGGGGGGGGGGGGCAAACAGATAACTCTGCAGGACGAGCGATGGCTTCAGAGGCTTCATACAAGGTTCCATGTTTCTTGGAGGGGCAGATGTCTTCCTAACCTCTCCCATCACGGGGGGGGGGGGCATCTGGATGTGCTACTTGGAATAGGCTCTGCTCTCAAGCAGATAGCAGAAGGAATGCAGGCAGATGAACCTCCATTTCACTGGGGGGATCATAAAGTGCTCACTGAATGAGCCACAATAGCAGAGCAATTGAGGGGTTGAAATATGGCGCTCTGAAGAAGAAGAGTTTTGAGCCAATCAGCACCTCAGTGCTAATCTACAGTATCAGGATGCCTTTACACACACCAGACACTCTGTGTCATAAAGAGAGGAGGAGAACGAGTCAGGAGGACATGTTCTTCCAGCGCTTGTACAAAGATGACATTTGAATTGAATGACCAGATGTTTACAGATGTACAATTAATGATAGTTCTTATATTTCCGATGAACAGACATGTGTTAAATAGTGGTGATAAATATATTTTGTCAGATCAGATTACACTTTCACACTACACAAAATAAATTAATTGATATTTTCAGATTATAAGGTATTGAACAATAAGGTATTTCTAATATTATAACAGATGATGTTAATATCCTTGATTGTCCAGCAATCAGGTTTAACAACACTACTCTTCAATGTATTACCCATGCACAGACAGACCTAAAATGATGTTTCAAGTTTTAAATATGTAAACCTTCCTTTCCAGGTTTTACAAAAGTCTTTGAATATTTGCCTAACTTTTCCTTTTCAGATTGTTAAACATTTTGAGAATTGTTTAGTTTTCCCTTCAGATTTTGAAATGACATAATGATTGATAGTTGAAGTAATGTAATTATGTTATCATGCCATAGTCTTTTGATTTATTATGTAATGAAGTAAACATAAAGTAATCCTGAATTGAGGACACTGTAACTTTGCAGATTACGAATTGATCAAACCACTGTGAATCTTATACCTTAACAGTGATTTTATACCTCACCTGGATCTCTTATGATCCTATATTTTAAATGCATTTGACTAGTGATTGCCTTAAACTAAATCTTTAAACTGCAAGCTGGTTTTGATTTTATAGTTTGATAAGTGAGATCAGCTAATGGTTACATGTTAAAACATATTATTTTAAAGAAGATGTTTTGCTATTATGCGTCTGTGTTTTATGTGTTCATTATTGTGTTTTTGACAACAGACGATCCAAACATTGATGAGAGATGATTTTCTATTGTGATTGTCTGTGTCAATCATTGTGGTTGAATGTTTCAATTGTATTCTACTTTATGATGTAATTGATGTACGGTGGGACCACACTCATATCTGAAGACGCCTATTGATTTAAGTATTGACCAAATTATTATTAGACTAACGTTTTCAGGTTATCAAAGATGATAAAAAGAGAGGGCTGTGAGGGAATAATTGTACTAAGATATTTGACCTTTCGGCCTGTTGACGTTTTACGACCAAGCCGAAGTCTGTTATCTGTCTTAAGGAATGGGAAGTGTCAGCTTTTGCTGCCATTATCAGTTCAACTCTCGGTCACAAAATGGTTTATCGCTGTGGGAACGCTGGCTTCTAAACACCACTGACAAGTGATTGAGTATTTCTAGTTGGGGGATAATCTCCTCTAGCTCCACAGATGTTTACGCCACCCCCAATATGCTGATTAGCTCTCTGAAGCTTATTAAAATGTCTGCGAAGGGAAAAGGGATTCAGAATTGACATGGCAACCCACCCGTGCAGTCAGAATCTTTGACTGTGTGACTTGTGATGTGAAATTCTCCGGCCGATGCTTGTATTAAATCCCAGTGTTTGACATCAGAATTCCTGCTCGTCCCGTGTCTCTCTGAGTCCTGACTCTCCATTGCTACAGAAGTTTCCCTTACAATCACGGTGAATGCTGAACTTGATGGGCCCACCGGTGGATCCGGACCATGACATGAAACACTGGCTTGCTTGTATCAAATCAATACATCCCATACATCATTGGAACGGGAAGAATCACAGCTACAACACTAACTAAATCATTTTCATCTCCAGTAAACACAGCTTACATGGCAAGCATTTTTATAATATACAGTAATGTAAAATAAGCACTATCTTTGAACTTACTGCCAAAAATAATATGAAATTCACCCCTGGTGTCATTCTGTCTGTCACCTCTTGATTCTTCTTGCTTTTACTGTTCAAATGAGATGTCAACCATCAAAATTGGATAAGGGTTTCCAGAGATATCACTGTGCAAAACACACCGGTCAATTTTGACCGAAAATAGCATGGGAAGGGGGGTATGACCTAACGCAAGAGAAGGGTTAAATGTTCTATAAATGCCATTCAGAACAATAATACAGCAGCAAACAGCTCTTCCTAGATATATATATATATATATATAGTGGAGTGATGTTTCTCTCTTATGTTTGTTTCTAACTCCAATAATCATTACCTGTGTTGCATTTTATTCAAAGCATCTTGTGCTCTCAATGTCAGGAGAGTGTCCTGCCTGCATTATGCTCTTGGAGTGACTACACCTCAGCAGGGCAGGTAGAGGCTTGGACTCAGCAGATTTCAATGTTTTGGCCCCACAGGCGGAATGTCTTGGGTATTCTCTGGAGTACATTTTTTACACCTGGAAGAACGCCTCATCTAGACGGGGTAAAGAGGCTGCTTTGAAGGAGGCACGTCGGGAGGTTGCTCGCAAGCCCTGGCTCAGGAGCTTGTTGCCGGAGTGGCTACAAACCTTTTCAAGTAGCCCTGAGGAATTGGCACAAGCTTCTAACCCTTTCCTGGGATCCAACTACTGTCCTGTTGAAGGTCCACAGAGTCTCCAAAAAGCCTCTAGGAGACGCAGGGCCAGGATTCCAGCCCGTGCTCCAACAGCCATGATCCCAGCTTCAGTTCCGGTTTCCACAGCCATGGATCCATGCACCAGTACCGGCCCGCAGAGCTATGTTTCCTTGCTCGATTACCTGGCCCACACAGCCATGGTCCAGGCCTCTGTTCCGGTTCCAGCGGCTCCAGTTCCAACCTCAGACCTTTTCTCAGGAACCCGTCTGGCGTTTGGAGGTCCACAGAGCCTCCAAAAGGTCTCTGGAAGATGCAAGGCCAGGATTCCAGCCCGTACTCCAGCGGCTCCGGCTCCAGTGCCGGTCCCAGCAGCCATGGTTCCGGCCCCAGCAGCCATGGTTCCGGCCCCAGTCCTGGTCCCAGCTGCCATAGTCCCTTCTCTAGTCCCTACTCAATTCCTTTCTCAAGTCCTTTCTCAAGTCCCTCCTTTAGTCCCTTCTCTAGTCCCTTCTCCAGTCCCACCTCTAGTCACTTCTCTAGTCCCATCTCTAGTCCCTACTCAAGTCCCTTCTCAAGTCCCTTCCCAAGTACCTTCCCGAGTCCCATCTCCAGTTCCCTCTCGAGTCACCTCTCGAGTTCCATCTCTAGTCCCTACTCAAGTCCCGCCTCTAGTCAATTCCATAGTCCCATCTCTAGTCCCTCCTCTAGTCACTTCTCAAGTCCCCTCTCCATTCCCCACTCGAGTTCCCTCCTCTAGTCCCTCCTTTAGTCCCTCCTCTAGTCCCTCCTCTAGTCCCTCCTCGAGTCCCCTCTCTAGTTCCCCTCTCAAGTCCCCTCTCGAGTTCCCTCCTCTAGTTCCTCCTCTAGTCCCTCCTCTTGTTCCTCCTCTAGTCTCTGCTCTAGTCCCCTCTGGAGTTCCGTCTCTAGTTCCCCTCTCGAGTCACGTCTCAAGTCCCTACCCAATGTCCTGGTCCGTTGGAGGTTCCGCTGGGGGTCCTGCCAACTCCATGTCCTGTCCCGTTGGAGGCCCCGTCGACTACTCCTCTGCCGGGGGTCCTACCAATCATATATCTGTCCCGTTGGAGGTCCCACCGTCTACTCTCCTGCCGGGGGTCCTGCCAGCTTCTTGTCCTGTCTCGTTGGAGGTCCTGCCGTCTACTCTCCTGCCGGGGGTCCTGCCAATCCTGTGTCCTGTGCCGTTGGAGGCCCCGCCGACTACTCTCCTGCCGGGGGTCCTGCCAACCCTTTGTCCCGTCCCGTTGGAGGTCCCGCCGTCTGCTCTCCTGCCGGGGGTCCTGCCAGCTCCTTGTCCCATCTCGTTGGAGGTCCCGCCGTCTGCTCTCCTGCCGGGGGTCCTGCCAGCTCCTTGTCCCATCTCGTTGGAGGTCCCACCGACTGCTCTCCTGCCGGGGGTCCTGCCAACCCTTTGTCCTGTGCCGTTGGAGGCCCCACCAACTACTCTTCTGCCGGGGGTCCTGCCAACCGTATGTCCTGTGCCGTTGGAGGTCCCGCCGACTGCTCTCCTGCCGGGGGTCCTGCCAATCCTATGTCCTGTTCCTCTGGGGGTCCCGCCGACAACTCTTCTGCCGGGGGTCCTGCCAACCCCTTGTCCTGTTCCGTTGGAGGCCCCACCATCACCTGTCTCGCCGAGGGTCCTGCCAACTCCTGGTCCTCTTCCGTGGGGGATCCTGCCGAAGCCTGTCCCACTGGCTCCGGTTCCTGTACGGCCGACACCAGGTCCTGCCCGGCCTCCGGAGCTGTCTGGTCTTCGCCCTCGAGCCCGGCCCCCTGAGAGCCGCAGTCTTCGCCCTCGAGCCCGGCCCCCTGAGAGCCCGGCCCCCTGAGAGCCGCGGACTTCTCCCTCGAGCCCGGCCCCCTGAGTGCCGCGGTCTTCGTCCTCGGGCCCGGCCCCCTGAGTTTGCCCGCTGTGGCCTTCGCCCCTTTTTGAACTTTGCCTTGCCCCCAGGCCGTCCACCCGAGACCCCCTCCTTGGTCTCTGCCTTGCCCCGGGCCTTCCGCCCGAGACCCCGTCCTTGGTCTCTGCCTTGCTCCCGGGCCTTCCGCCCGAGACCCCCTCCTTGGTCTCTGCCTTTCCCCCGGGCCGTCCGCCCTCCACCCGTCCTCCAGACCCCCTCCACCCACCCTTTCTTGGCCCTAGTTATGTGTCCTCCCTCCGGTCCCCCTCCACCCACCCTGCTGGACCTTTTTTTTATTCTGTCGGGGTTCTGTCACGATTCTCATGTTATGTCACGTTTGTAGTTTTGTCTGTGTTGGTGTTTTTCTTGTCTTTGGGTTTCCTGTTTTATTGTGTAAAGTGTTCACCCCCGTTTCCTGCCTGTCTGCTCTCTGTCTGTTTCCCTCCCTGATTACCCGATTGTGTTCACCTGTTGTCCTTGTGTTTCTCCTCCCCTGCCCAGCTGTGTCTTGTTCTGTGATTACCCTTCTGTGTATTTAGTCTAGTCTTCCCCTGTGTTCCATGTCGGTTCATTGTTTCCCCTCCATGTCATTCCACGGTCTGTGTTCCTTGTGCTGCTCGTTGGTGTTGGATATTTTGGATTCTGCCTTGTTTTGCCACAGCTTTAATTTATTTAATAAAACTCGCTTTTCGTTATTCTGCATTTGAGTCCTACCTGCTTCACCCATTCCTAACACTATCAAACTATCTATCTATCTATCTATCAAACTATCTATCTCTCTATCAAACTATCAAACTAGCTATCTATCTATCTATCAAACTATCTATCTATCTATCAAACTATCTATCTATCTATCTGTTACGATAGTTACGGCTGTAACTACGGTTCTATGAGTCCCGGATGTCCGCCAGAGGCGGTGCTTTAATCACTGGATATGTCCATCGCGCGCATGCGCAGCTCGAGTACCAATAACAACAAAGTCACCTGTGACCTACGTGACACCGGCTATATCAGCCGGTGTCATCAGAGGATATGTTCCCAGAATCTTCTCGCGAGCACACAAGAATTCTGAGTGACAGGGAACTCTGGCGGTCATCCGGGACTCATAGAACCGTAGTTACAGCCGTAACTATCGTTCTATTTCGTCCCTACTGACCGCCAGAGGCGGTGCTTTAAGCACTGGATGACTTATACCAACAATGTCATGAAGAATCCAAGCTCTTGCTCACCACTGGAAGCAGCGGAGCTCGGCAAAAGGACCATGCCCAAAGAATGGGGAGTGGCGACATTGACCTGATGACAACTGGAGAATGTGCCAGAAGCCGCCCACGACGCCGCGGCGCAGATGGTCTCCAGGGGCACCCCTCTCAGGGCAGCCCAATATGTTGAGATGCTCCTTGTAGAGTGGCATCCCAGCCTGATGGCAGGGGGGCGGCCACTGGCCCCGTAAGCCTGTGAGATGGTATCGACAACCCAGTGGGGCAGCCACTGGTTAGAGGGCATAACCTCCTTTAGTGCCGCCAGGGCAAAATCAAGAGTTGCTCCTCCTGCCGTATGCAGGCAGTAGCCTTGATATATGCCCTTTGGGCACCCCCAGGGCACAGCAACTTCGACGTGCCGTACTCCTGAATGTCAAAGCGTGCCAGCTGGGCAGGCTGATTGAAGTGGGTTTGTGGAAGGACCCTGGGCGGGAATGCCACATTTGCCCAAAGGGCAACGCCTGAGAGTCTCACCTCGGGCATGTATTGTTTATGGAGAGGACATGCAACTCCCCGACTCGCTTCCCTGAGGCTATGGCAAGTAGAAATGCTGCCTTCGTGGGCAGCCACCTAAGCCCCACCTGGGCCAGGGGCTCGAAGGGAGGAGATGATAGGGCAACCGGCAGCAGGGGCAGGTCCCAAGCCGGAGCCCTCGGGGTGCAAGGGGGACGCTGCCGTAAAGCCCCTCTCATAAAGAGGGACACCGACCTGTGGCACCCCGCCGTGGCGCCGTCGACCCGAACATGTCGGGCAGAAATCGCAGCCACATAAATTCAGAGTGGAGTGAGAACGTCCACTATCTAGAAGGGACTGTTGTCTAAGCAACAATGTACATGCTGTCCCCAAGGAACACGCACATTCTTGCCCCCCAGTTGGGGTAGAAAGTGTGTGAGTGCAAGCTGCACGGCCCGAAGCTCTAGCACGTTGACCTGGCGTGCACTCTGCTGGGCAGACCGCTGACCCTGAACGGTCCTGCCCTGCCGCACTGCACCCCACCCTGAGAGACATGAAAACCACCCAAGGGACGGAAGTACAGACTGCCCAGAAACTGAGCTGCTGCTGGGAAAGCAGCCGCCGACCACCCCCGGGATTTCAGGGCCCAGCCCCCCGGACCCTGGAGCCTCTTGGGGGGGCTCCGGTAAGGCTCTGGGGCACGAGGCCGCCTGGAAGGCGGGCGACCTGGGGCACGAAAGTCATTGGGAGGCGGTTGAGTGGGCCGCTAAGACCTCTGCAGACCACCCCTGTAATCCGGCGGCTGAGTGCGGCTGATAGAGCGGCCCCTGGGCCTGCTGGGAGTGGGCACAGGTCTGCGAGGACCGGAGTGCTGCTGCCTGGTCTGCCTAGCTTGGGCGGCACGCTCCAGTGCCTCCAGGGCAGCTGACCTAAACAGCTCCCCTGGCTCGACTGGTACACTACGGAGGACTCTCCGTCAACCGAAGGAGGTGCGTCAGCCGAAGGAGGGGCGCCAACCGAAGGAGGGGGGGGGGACAGGCGGCCCACTAGCAGCCCCTACACCGGGCCCAGGCTGAAGGGCCAAGAGGCGACTTCATCATGCCCCTATCGGCAGCTAGCCGATCCACTTTAGAGGACAGCCTGTTTCTAGTCCTTCTATTGGAGCACACATAGCCATCGCTCCCTCAAGTCGCCGGGAACAGCCAAATTGATCTGGAGGAGGATGTGACAAGGAGAGGTGTCTGTTAGCTGCTGCCAGACGTTCCACCTCAGTGATTCTAGCCACTCTGAGCACCAGAGGCATGCAGCTACAGCTCATGCAGGCGTTTACCGTGAGAACCTCCCTCAGATGCTTGAATTCCGTCCCCACTGACCGCCAGAGGCGGCAGAGGCAGGAGGGGCAGCGGTCGTGGCCGTCCTCGGGCTCAAGAGAAGCCATACAGGCGCTACATGAATGAACCATTCTGTAGGTAGCCAGATGCAGCGTAGCGGGTGCGGGAACACAGCCTTCACCAGCTACCTGCTTAATGGAAAGAGTAGAGCGTTGCTGCTACTCGCCGAACAGAAAGAGGGATGTAATTACACCCACGTTACCGACAGAGGGAGCGGGAGCGAGAGCACTGCCTTCACCTGGCTGTATTAATAAACACGGCAGTTCAGCGTCTACCAGGAGCGGGGGCGAGAACACTGCCGGCTGAGTTAGAGACGAATGCCAGATGCAGCATAACCGGGAGCGGGTGCGGGAACACAGCCTTCACCAGCTACCTGCTTAACGGAGAAACAAGGCAGTTCCGCGTCTACCAGGAGCGGGGGCGAGAACACTGCCTTCACTGGTTGAGTTAAAAACGAATGCAGCGTAACCTTCACCTAGCTGGGTAAAATAAAGAAGCTTAACAGTATACGCAAGACGTTAGCCGAGCGGCTGCTGCTAACGATCAAGCAAGATCAAGTCAAATAACACACATGTTTAAGACCAGATAACTAGCTTATAAAGAAGAGAACAGCACAGAGCCGTAGTTACAGCAGTAACCATGGCCAGGGCTCACACGGCATATACCCGTAGTTACAGTAGTAACTATGGCCAGTACTTACACGGCATAGAGCCGTAGTTACGGTATTGCCTATGGCCAGTACGTGCACGGCTTGGAACCGTAGTTACAGTAGTAACTATGGCCAGTACTTGCACTGCTTGGAACCATAGTTACAGTAGTAACTATGGCCAGTACTTACATGGCTTAGAACCGTAGTTACAGTAGTAACTCTGGCCAGTACTTGCACTGCTTGGAACCGTAGTTACAGTAGTAACTATGGCCAGTACTTACATGGCTTAGAACCGTAGTTACAGTATTGACTATGGCCAGTAGTTGCACGGCTTGGACAGTAGTTACAGTAGTAACTATGGCCAGTACTTACGGCTTAAACCTGTAGTTACAGTATTAACTATGGCCAGTACTTACACAGCCTAGAGCCGTAGTTACGGTATTGACTATGGCCAGTACTTACACGGCTTGGAACCGTAGTTACAGTAGTAATTATGGCCAGTACTTACGGCTTAGAACCTTAGTTACAGTAGTAACTGTGGCCGGTGCCTAACAGTGTCAGCCAACGGCTGCCCACTAGACAATATAATATTGGGAGGATGAAATCCTCCTTAATGGCCATACATGCAGAGCACACGGCACACACAGTGAAGATTGTTCTCTGCATATCGTCCTAATGCTAGGAGTCTAGTACTAGGAGCAGTAAATACAACGATATAGCGCTACTGCAACCATACCATGCGTTTACCGGGAGCGGGAGCGAGAGCACTGCCCTCACCGGCTGAGTTAAATAATTAAGCTTAACAGTACATGCAAGGTGTTAGCCAAGCGGCTGCTGCTAACAATCAAGCAACCAAGTCAGAACACAATGTTAAGACCAGATAATTAGTTTCTAAGAAAGAGAACAGCCCGCATAGAATCGTAGGCCATGGTTACAGTAGTAACCGCACATGCAGAGCACACAGCACCCGCAGTGAAGATGTTCTCTGCATATCATCCTAGTGCTAGGAGTCTAGTACTAGGAGCAGTAATACAACGATCTAGCGCTACTGCAATCAAACCCTATGCTACCGGGAGCGGGAGTACTGCCCTGAGTTAATAGTTAAGCTCAACAGCAAGGTGTTAGCCAAGCGGCTGCTGCTAACAATCAAGCGACCAAGTCAGAACACAAATGTTAAGACCAGATAATAGCTTCTAAGAAATAGAAAGTACTTACCTTACTCTCTGCATCTAAACGAAAAACGGGTTTAAAGTATGACACTCTGGGCTTTCCATAGTAAATTGAATGAGGGACGCAGCCAAAGCTGGGACTCAAATGCTAATGATAGCTCGGGCACAACGCCACAAGCAGAACTTTCAAAAGAGCATAAGGGCAACTTTATGGGAGAGGAAGCGGGAACACTGTCGTCACCAGAAAGTCTAAGCCACAAAAAATAAGACGGCAATCAGGACAACTTGGCTGGGAGAGGGTGCGGGAACACAGCCATCACCAGCAACAAACTGACACAAACCTGTCTGTCGAGGCTCTGCACAACCGGCCACAGCTCCTGGAGGACGCGTTAACGACCCGTAGCTCCGACTGTCAGTCGCGAAGCTGCACACGGCCAGCTGCTTGCAGAGAAATCCCTCAGATCAAACGTTCAAACCTGAACGCTGTAGGCTACAAAAATGTAGCCACGGTACCCTCGCGCAGCGAGAAGATGAAAGGAACAGATCCTCTGACGACACCGGCTGATATAGCCGGTGTCACGTGGGTCACAGGTGACTTTGTTGTTATTGGTACTCGAGCTGTGCATGCGCGCGATGGACATATCCAGTGCTTAAAGCACCGCCTCTGGCAGTCAGTAGGGACGAAATAGAACCCACTCAAATAATGCAGTGAGTTTTAGACTCTGTAATAAACAGCAGCTCCCACTTGGGGCAGTGCTGGGGCAGCAGAGTCAGGGCCCTGCCAGGTGTGGTTGTTAATGAGGCTCAATGAGTGGCAGCTGAGTGTGGGCCCTGTGTGTGTTCAAATTGTTTGATGATGTGCTTCTTTGATGCTGCGGGGAACCAGGAACTAGCAGAACTGACGGAAGTTTTTGGAGCTGCAGTTTTTTGTCTTTTCTTCACCAGAAAAAGGATTCTAAAGGATTCTACTCTCCAGAAAAAGGATTCTAAAGGATTCTACTCACCAGAAAAAGGATTCTAAAGGATTCTACTCACCAGAAAAAGGATTCTAAAGGATTCTACTCACCAGAAAAAGGACTGATGGTCATTGGATTACCAGAGAGAGAGAAACGACAGACTACCCAGGTTCGATTATTGTTGTTTTGTCCATGATAGCAGATTGGGTTTCACTGGGGTGGATGAGGGGTTTGTGAAAGTGTTGTATGAATGTTTAATAAAATGCCGGCTATATTAATTTGATATTGTTTTTTCTATTTATATAATATTTTACTCCTCATTGAAAGCAACCTACTACATAGAAGTGTTACATTATTTGGCGAGCTAGCCAGGAGGAGTAGTTTGAATTGAATAATTGGAAAAACATTTTAAATGTTTTGCTGGTAGATATGTTAATTCATACAATCATTTTTCTTTTCTTAATCTGTTATTCAAATTTCTCGTTTGTGTAGAAAGTGTTTATCAATTCATTTAACTATGACTTCTGAGCAAGAATATGGTGTTGATGTTAAGAAGTCTGTGTATATTGAAGGTATTAGAGCAACAGATACTGATGACCAGATTGACAGCTAGGTCCACATGCAACTCCCCGTGATTATGTCAAACTTCTCGACTCAGCATAGTTAGTTGAGGATGGGGAGGAGATCTTTGCAAGGTTTCTTGGCACACAACAAAACACAGGAGAGAAAGCCTCTGAGTTTCTGCAGCGACTGCAAGCATTGCTGAACACAGCTATACAGAGAGGTGGCATTTTAAATGCAAAAGCAAACAGACACTTGTTGAGACAGTTTCGTCGTGGATGTTGGGATCAGTCATTTCTTCTAGCATTACAGCAAGAAATTAACTCTGCAACACCACCTGACTTTTCAAACTTCTTACTGCAGTTGCGTACAGAAGAAGATAGGAGAGCTTCTAAGCTTGATCGTATGCATCGTCATTTTGGGGGAACAAAAACAAAATCATCTGTAAATATGCAGCTTGTGCCAGAGGTTTTTCCTTATGATGCAAATGCTAATGTACTCCAGAAGTACATGACAGAAACAGAAGATTTAAGGAAGCGGGTGGCTGAACTAAAAATGCAGCTTAGCAAGAAGGAAGATCAAAGAACACAGAAATACAGGAGTATCCCTGTGCTAAAGCAGCAGCAGATCTTCAAGCGCAGCAAGCAGCAACACATCCTCCCAGGCCAAGGGCTTGGTTCTGTTTTAAATGTGGCAATGATGACCACATAGCAAGACATTGCGAAAATCCACCAAATAAACCCTTGGTAGATCAGAAATACAATGAGTTGAAGGCAAGGCAAAAGGAATGGCAGAGCAAATTCGGCCATTTAAACTGGACAGGGTCGCAGTGGAGGGAATAACTGCACCCAGTGATGAACTGAAATGTCCCATACAAGAAAGAGAAACAGTTGCCAGTAAAAATAATTCTTCAACTCAGTCATCTGATGTTCTTCTTCCAAGAGGATTGATAGGCCCCAAGTGTACAGCAACTGTCACTATTGAAGGAGTTCAGTGTGTAAGCCTTCTTGATTCCGGTTCCCAAGTGACTACAATTTCAAAGTAATTTCATGGAAACCATCTCTCACATCAACCAATCTTCCCTATTCAAGATCTTTTGGACATAGAGGGCGCTGGTGGTCAAGAAGTGCCTTATCTGGGGTATGTCCAAGCTAGCATCCATTTTCCAGAGGATGTCATGGGGAAGGCTGAAAGAGTTGTTACTCTTGCACTTGTTGTGCCTGATCATAGAACAAACATGGATGTTCCTTTGTTGATAGGCACTAATACACTGGACCCTCTGTATGCAAAGTGTGCACAGAACAAGTTTGGAAAGTATAGTTCCAGAGCCAGCCATTGTTTCCAACTGGTGAAACGTCTATACCAGAGATACAAAATACATCAACAAAATGGCAGAGTTGGGACTGTGAAGCTGCAGAGCAAAAAGTGCATCACCATTCCCGCAGGAGAGAGGGTGGCTTTAACAGGATATGCCAGACATGTCCCTGTAGCAGCTGATGTGACACTCTTGGTTGAGCCCCCTCAGTCGAACTTACCTGGTGGTCTCTTCTTTTGCAGTTACATCATGACAAGTCCATCATGTCCATCCTTCAAGGTGCCTGTTCTGGTAAAAAAATGAGACTGCAAGGGACATCACAGTACCTGCAGGTCACATCATTGCTGAGCTCTCTCTTACCAAAGCTGTGTCATCATTACCATCACATGATGCTAAAGCTACATCAAGTGAACCATCTCATCCTGCATCAGCTTCTGAAACCTGCAACGCTATGAATGTATCTGATTCTTGTAAACTTACCTTTGACTTTACTGACTCTCCTTTGTCTGAAGAGTGGAAGGAGAGAATCACCAAGAAGTTAAATTCAGCGTCAGAAGCCTTTGCACATAGTGATCTTGACTATGGTCATACTACTGAGATCAAACATCGAATCCGCCTTTCAGACACATCTCCCTTTAAACAAGGACCCAGACCTATCCATCCTTCTGATTATGAGGCTGTCAGGCTTCATTTAAAAGAACTTCAAGAAGCTAACATAATCCGTGAATCAGAGAGCCCCTTTGCTTCTCCAATTGTTGTGGTGAAGAAAAAGAATGGTGAAATCAGGTTGTGCATCGACTAGCGTAAACTGAACCGACAAACCATCAAAGATGCATATGCTTTGCCCAACATTGAGGAAGCTTTCTCAGCCTTAATAGGGTACAAGTAGTTCTCTATTATGGATCTTAAATCTGGCTATTATCAGGTGGAGATGGAGGAGAAAGACAAGTTCAAGACAGCTTTTGTGACACCTATGGGATTCTGGGAGTTTAACAGAATGCCGCAGGGAGTAACGAATGCTCCCAGTACTTTTCAAAGAGTAATGGAAAAGTGTGTGGGTAGCATGAACTTGAGTGAAGCCTTACGGCCCGTCCACACAGCGGCGTGCGTTGAAGCTTCCAACGCTTCTGCCCATTGACTTTGAATGGGGTGACGTCACTTTTAGCCGAACTGCATTTTGGGAAGCGACGTGGAGCGTTGCTGGCTTTGCTGGTGTCAAAAGTTGAGCAATGTTCAACTTTTGACGCCTCGACGGAGGCGTCAGCCAATGGAATCCCGTTTATGCAAATCTGCCAGTACAAGCGCTAGCCAATCAAACCGCGTGTATGCTGGGAGAGACTACGCAGGTCTTTTCCTCGTATTCCAAAAAATGGAGTAGAAATTAATTATAGCGGTAGTGAATCACCCGGTGTTATATGATCAGTCTCTGTTCATTTACCGGGATATAAACCGGAGGAGCCAGGCATGGAGGATTCCGCAGGCTCCCACCGTTGCTGCTCCTTCCAAAGCCTCCGACATCCACTACCCTGAAGATGTACTGGGCATCCACGACAGCCAGCAGTACCAAGGAGTGGGTGGACTTATAGTTGAAGTACAGGGACCCAGAATTTGCCGGAGCCTGGATCACCACGTGCTTCCCAACAATGGCACCAACGCAATTCGGAAAGTTCCAGCGCTCCTGGAACCCAGCAGCGATGGCTCTCCAGTCCTCGGTCTGTGGTACCGGCATGGTTTCCTCAACCAGGGCGGTCCAGATGGCACCCGCAACCTCCCTGACAATGACAGCCATGGTTGCATGCCCGACCCGATAGCTGAATGCTATGGTCCTGTATGAGTCACCGGTTGCCAGGTACCTGAGAAAAAAATAATATACATGATTACAAAAAAGTATGTCCCCACACACAGACCACAGACACCCCCCCCCAACACACACAGACCCCACACACAGACCACAGACACACAGACCCCCCACACACACAGACCACAGAGACACACACCCCATACATACAGACCACCCCCCAACACACATAGACCACAGACACACAGACCCCCCACACACACAGACCACAGAGACACACACCCCATACATACAGACCACCCCCCAACACACACAGACCCCCCCAGACCACCCCCCAAACACACAGACCACAGACACACACAGACCCCCCCACACACACACGCCATGTACACAGGGGAGCAATACTGTATTTACCTAGCTATCTTAATTAATGTCATCCATCTGAACTAAATCACAGACTTCATTCATCATTCATCCATGGCATGCATTCTCTCTCTTTATATACAGAGTCAGGTTAAAGAAGTAGAAATACACAAAACGTACCGTAGGCAGATGGCGAGTCGCTCGGCGGGTCCGATTGACAAACGCATATGGGTGTCTGCCTTTGAAATCAGTGGACCCACTTTTCCGAGCAACTCGTCGAATACGTCTTTGCTCATCCTAAAGGACTGCTGAAACAGTACATCATCCAGGCGGAGCTCTTGGACCAGAACGTGGTATTCCCCCCGTTGCAGACGTTTTCTGAGTATCGGATGTACCCAACAGCGACGCACACTACATGGCCTCCTGCGAGACATTGCATACACTAAAGCCAGCCTTGCTACTACACTTGCCCGTGCTACCCTTGCTACAAAACCGGCATCCATTTTGGCAATAGTGGAGAAGAACCGGGCTTTTCCTTGTTTGCTATGTCGGGGGCGGGAGATTCATGTGATTGGTTGTTGGTCGCGTTGACTCCCCAAGCTTCAGACACGCCCACCGCCAAGCGTCAACGCACGCCGCTGTGTGGACGGTCCGTTAGTCTTTCTTGACGACGTCACTGTTTTCTCTGCCACACTCGAGGAACATGAGGACCGACTTCTGAGAGTACTAAACAGGCTGAAGGAATATGGCTTAAAGCTTTCACCAAAGAAATGTCAATTCTTCAGGACATCTGTCAAATATCTAGGCCATATTGTTTCAGAAAAAGGAGTGGAAACGGACCCAGCCAAGATAGCGGCCCTTACTACCTGGCCCAGGCCCAATAGCATCAAGGAACTCAAGTCTTTTCTTGGTTTTGCTGGATATTACAGGAGGTTTATAAAGGACTACTCCAAAATTGCAAAACCCCTCAATGACTTAACAGCTGGGTACCTGCCACCAAAGCGAAAGTCCACCTACTCATGCCGAAACTCAAAGTGTGTGGATTTCAAAAAGCCCTTCAATGACAAATGGACATCAGCAGCCGAGGATGCATTCAACACTCTCATTCACATGCTCACTACAGCTCCTATTCTTGGTTTTGCAGACGCCCAGAAACCATACATTGTGCACACCGACGCAAGCATCAATGGCCTTGGTGCCACCTTGTATCAGGAGCAGGAAGGCAAATTGAGAGTGGTTGCCTATGCAAGCCGGGGACTCTCCCAATGTGAGTGAAGATATCCTGCACATAAACTTCAATTCCTCTCTCTTAAGTGGGCTGTTACAGAGAAGTTTTTCGATTATCTATATGGAGCAAAATTCACAGTCATGACAGATAACAACCCGCTCACATATATATTGACGTCTGCAAAACTTGATGCAGCAGGGCATCGTTGGTTGGCTGCTCTTTCCAGCTTTGACTTTAATATCCAGTACAGAGCTGGGGAAAAGAACCAAGATGCCAGTGGCGGCCGGCCCATGGGGGCGCTAGCCACCTCTTGCCAGATACAAAATAAAATAAATATTAAATAAAAAAAAATAACTTTAAAAAAAATATATTTAAAAAAATATATATATTTTATATTTTAATTTTTAATGAACAAGGTAAATATCATACAATTAGTATCACAAAAATGTATAATCTACTATACAATCTCGTTTAAAATTGTGTTACGATGTCTAAAGTTACTGATAAGTCACCTGTTTCCTGCCTGGCCTTGCCCATGGCATTAGTTTATCATTACGGGGCAGAGCCCCCGAGCGAAACAGCAGCAACCAGCAGGTTGCAAAAGTCTCAATAGTAAACTGTGCCGCCGAAACATAATTTCAGCCAATCAGCGCCGTCAAATATTTTGGTCACGTGGGCGCTCACGTTAGCGCCCATGTTGCTTACGTGCGTTGACGTGAGGAGTTGTTTTTTAGACTCGTGAGTGACCAAGGTGACGCAGTATTTGGATGAGAATGGTGTGCAGGTGGAGTCGCCAAAGAGCTACTCTCCAATCCTTTTGAAAGGAGAAGTTTGGGAGATAAATTGATACTTAAAGACCTTGGACCGGACCAACCCGATTTGTATATATCACAGCAAGCTCGTGAAAAAGACAAAACGTATCAACAAGGCTTCTCACATGGCTAGCTGGATGCAAACAGGTAAATGCTATCTTTTGTTTCACATGCTTGCTCTTCAAACAGCCGGGGACAGATACGATCTGTTCAGAAACTAGACAAAAGTTAAACAAGTACAAACCACAGACTGCCTGTGTCATGGAGAATACAGTCGCTGGTTTATTTATGTCTGTAGGCCGTTGTTATGACTGTGGACGGTCGGAGCATATATAGCGTTAGCTTAGCCAAGCTCCATTCAGGGAACAAGCATTCTAAAAGGTGTTTCTCTGCCGTCTGTCTGCAGACTTGTCAAAGCATTAATTCATGGTTTTTACTAACCGGTATCAGTGTGTTGTTACGTCGGCATCATTTAGAAACGTGTATTACAATTAAATCACGGTCAAATATGTAGCTGTAGCTCCCGAGCCAGCGCGTCTTGTTTGAATGATGCGAGTAAACACAGCTGACAGCTGCGGTGAAACTCGAGCGACTAGAGCGATGCGATAGGAGCGTTTAGAGCAAAGCGAATATTCGCATCGCGTCCGGTCTGAACGCAGCATTAAAGCGAGCTCCGCGCTGCACTGGAAACGCGCCATTACATCACCAGAAGTCCTAATTTAAGGGGTCAATTCTCCCAAAAAAAATGTTTTACTCACTCTATCAATAGCCCCACCACAAATATTTTCCACCAGCCGCCACTGCAAGATGCAAATGCTCTTTCCAGACGTCCACATCCTCATGACCAAGACACAGTTGATTTCAGTACTGAGGATGAAGATACGGGCATTGAGAGGTTCATTGCTCAGTTCCTGAAAAATGACAAAGGAACTGATTTCTCAAGTGAAGCTGTGAAGGCTGTGTGTCAGAGGCATCAGTTGTCTTCAGGGGCAGATCCAGGAGCAATCCAGCCTGTACCTATTGAGTGCCTGGCAATTGATGTCACTGCCATACCAGCAGGTTTCCGTCAAACTGATGTGCTTGGGTCCTGTACATTGCCACAAATGTCACTTGAAGACTGGGTACATGAACAGGGACAAGATCAAATCATCAGTAGAGTAATTGCCATCTTGAATTCAGGAAACCGTCTGACATACAGAACAAGGCAGCGGGAAGACAGAGAAGTCCAGCTGATGTTGAGAGTATTGAGTATTATACAGAAAACGCATCAGCCAAGGAGAACCTTCCTATCAGCTTGTCCTTCCAAAGAGTCAGAGAAAAACATCACTTGAAAGCCTCCACGATGCTGTTGGTCACATGGGAGTGGAGAGAACCCTTGACTTAGTCCGTGGCCGATTCTATTGGCCACGGATGGCCGTAGATGTCAATGAAAAAAATCAGGACTTGTGACAGGTGTGTCAGGAGAAAGGCACGAGCTGAAAGGAATGCTCCACTGGTGAATATAAGAACTTTGCATGGACTACCTTTCCCTTGAGCCAGATGGAAGAGGAACCAAGGACATCTTGGTCATAATGGATCATTTCACAAAATATGCTGTTGCAGTTCCTACAGCAGATCAAAAAGCAAAGACGGTAGCTAAAGCTCTATGGAACAACTTTTTCATCCACTATGGATTTCCTGAGCAATTGCATAGCGACCAGGGTCGTGATTTTGAGTCAACCCTGATCAAAGAGCTTTGCTCACTTCTAGGCATCAAAAAGACAAGGACTACACCTCATCATCCACGTGGAAATCCTGTGGAGCGATTCAACAGAACCCTTCTTGCAATGTTGGGAACACTTGAAGGAGACAAAATCAAATGGAGGGATTTTGTGCAACCCATCGTTCACGCATATAATTGCACAAAAAATGACACCACAGGCTTTTCTCCCTATCAACTCATGTTTGGCCGGCAGCCAAGGCTTCCAATTGACATTGCCTTTGGTCTGAGTCCAGAGAGATCCAAACTCTCATTCAGAGTATGTCAAGAAGTTGACCGAAAGTCTAACTGAAAGCTACCGTTTAGCTACTGAACATAGTCGGAAAAATGCTTTTCAGAACAAACAGAGGTATGATAACAAAGTAAGAGAATCTACCCTGGCAGCAGGAGACCGAGTCCTCGTAAGAAACGTCAGTTTCAGGGGAAAACATAAAATTGCTGATCGCTGGAGTAAAACCATATACACTGTGGTTAAACAAATCCAAGACTCACCCGTCTATGTCGTGGTGCCAGAGAACACAGCAGGAGCTGAAAAAGTGTTACACGGAGACTTGCTTTTGCCCTGTGGATTTCTACCATCTGATGTTGAACAGGTATGTCCTCAAAAATCTAAAACCAGACAAGAACCAAATACATTTTCACTTCCTGATGTTCCTGAAGCTCTCACTGAGGTTGAAGATGAAATGTCTCACATGGAAGATGAAGTTGAGTACTACTCCCACTACGACACACTGATGGAAGAGACAGCAGTCACACTGATGGCGAAGGATTAAAGTAGCCCGATCACACAAGAGAATAGTGGATTTGGAGGAGAGCCTCAAGGCAAGGCAAGTTTATTTATATAGCACTTTTCAACACAAGGCAATTCAAAGTGCTTTACAAAAAATGAAAGACATTAAGAAAATGGCATTTAAAATCAGTCCTTAAAAAGAAAAGCTAATAAAATAAACATTAAAAGAAAAAATACATGGATAAAAGTTACAGTGCAGTCTAAGATATGAATAGTTCAATTAAAAGCAGCGACAAAAAGAAAAGTCTTCGACCTGGATTTAAAAGTAGTAAGAGTTGCAGCGGACCTGCAGGTTTCTGGGAGTTTGTTCCAGATATTTGGAGCATAATAACTGAACGCTGCTTTACCATGTTTAGTTCTGACTCTGGGGACAGAAAGCTGACCAGTCCCTGAAGACCTGTGAGATGTGGATGGTTCATAATTTAGCAGGAGGTCAGAAATGTATTTTGGGCCTAAACCATTCAGTGCTTTATAAACCAGCAGCAGTATTTTTGAAATCTATTCTTTGACACACAGGAAGCCAGTGTTAAGACTTCAGAACAGGAGTGAAGTGATCCACTTTCTTAGTGTTAGTGAGGACTCGAGCAGCGGCGTTCTGAATCAGCTGCAGCTTTCTAATAGATTTTTTAGTGAGACCTGTGAAGACACCATTGCAGTAGTCGAGTCTACTGAAGATAAAAGCATGGACAAGTTTTTCCAAATCCTGCTGTGACATTAGTCTTTTAATCCTAGATATATTCTTTAGGTGATAGTAGGCTGATTTAGTAACTGTTTTAATGTGACTGTTGAAACTCAGGTCAGAGTCCATGACTACACCTAGATTTCTGGCTTTATCTGTTGTTTTGAACATTGCAGACTGAAGCTCAACGCTAACTTTTATACGTTCTGCCTTGGCTCCAAAAACCATTACCTCAGTTTTATCTTTGTTTAATTGGAGAATGTTCTGACACATCCAGTCATTGATTTGTTCAATGCACTTACTCAGTGTTTGAATTGGAGCATAGTCTCCTGGTGAAATTGTTACGTAAATGTGTGTGTCATCCGCATAGCTATGGTAACTTATTTTGTTGTTCTTCATTATCTGAGCCAGTGGTAGCATGTATACGTTAAAGAGAAGAGACCCCAAGATGGAGCCTTGAGGTACCCCACATGTCATATTTGTCAACTCAGATGTGTATTTACCTATAGAAACAAAGTTGTTTCTGTCCTTTAAGTAGGATTCAAACCAATTTAGAACTGTTTCCGAAAGTCCCACCCAGTTTTCCAGTCGGTCTAGTAATATGCTGTGGTCAACAGTGTCAAACGCAGCACTGAGATCTAATAATACTAACACTGAAGTTCTGCCACTGTCTGTGTTTAAGTGGATGTCATTAAAGACCTTTACCAGAGCAGTCTCAGTGCTGTGGTTTGGATGAAAGCCTGACTGGAACACATCAAAACAGTTATTTAAATGCAAGAAATTACTCAACTGTTGAAAAACAACTTGTTCAATGATTTTACCTAGAAATGGGAGGTTTGATATGGGCCTGTAATTGTTCATTACTGAAGCATCTAGATTATTCTTTTTTAAGAGCGGTTTAATGACTGCAGTTTTCAGGGCCTGTGGAAAAATACCTGAGTGAAGAGATTTGTTTACTATATGAAGTAGATCTGAGGCCATGCAAGGCAAAACATCTTTGAAAAAAATCCTGTTGGAATAATATCAAGGCAGCAGGAGGAGGATTTCAGAAGTTGTATAATGTCCTCTAGGTTTTTATCATTAATCTGATGGAATTGTGTCATGGTGTTTGAATTGATGTTAAGTGGACACAGAGACAACACATTTGCTGTACCTGATGCAAGAGACTGCTTGTCTGATTTTCTGAATGTTGTCAGTGAAGAAGGAGGCAAAATCATTGCACGCCCTGGTGGATAGAAATTCAGAGGCTACTGACACTGGGGGGTTAGTTAGTCTGTCGACGGTAGCAAACAAGGCACGTGCGTTGTTTTTGTTTTTGGTAATGATGTCAGAGAAGAACGATTGTCGTGCGTTTTTCAATTCCAAATTATAGATTTCAAAGTGAACCTGGAGATTTGTTTTTCGCCACCTGCGTTCAGCTTTTCGACATTCTCTTTTTTCTGTTTTCACGGTCATGGCCTTTCTCCATGGAGATATTTTCTTGCCAGACACTTCCTTTACCTTAGTTGGAGCAATGGCATCTATAACATTTTTAATTTTTGAATTAAAATGATCTACTAGCTCATTTACTGAGATGTTAGCAGGGGCAAGTGTGGAAGAAGAATTCTGAGTAAACATTTCCCTAGTATTTTCAGCTAATTATCGCTTTGTGGTTATCTCTTTTTGAACATTTTTGTGAACAGAAATAGAGCTCTCAAAGAAAACACAGGAATGGTCAGAGAGTGCAACATCAGTCACCACAACCTTAGAGATATTCAGACCCTTTGAGATAATTAAGTCCACAGTGTGCCCCTTATTGTGCGTGGGCTCCGTCACATGCTGAGTGAGTCCATAGCTATCAAGAACACAAAACAGTTATTTTGCCCCTCTGTCCTGGGGGTTGTCAACATGGATGTTAAAATCACCAACAATGACTAGGCCAACCCGCGGCTCTCGAGCCGCATGCAGCTCTTTGCCTAGTTTCATGCGGCTCTTCAGTTCATATCGAATTGTATATGTGTGAGTTTGGGGGAGAGACACTGAGTCCTGACTAGTGTTGCACGGTGTACCGATACTTGAAAGGTACCGCGATACCCTGCCGTTAAAAACGTTACAATTCCTCCGTTTCATTAGTATCGGTACTTTAAGAATGACGGGGAAAAGTACTCCGGTGAGAAAGCGCCGTTTTAATAAGAGCCGTGTGTGTTCAGCGCTCTGCTTCCACTCCCTGCACTGCAGCCGTGCCTGCAGTCCCTCCCTCTCAAGCACGCTCAAGTGCCTCCCCTCTCTCGTGCACGCGCTAGCTGCCAGAGCATGTGAGAAAACGACAAGTATGGCTGCAGGTAGGAGTGCAACTGCCGCTGCGCCTCGGCTTGTTGACAAAAAAGACGCCAGAAGCGAAATTTGGAAGTATTTGAGCTATATCTCTGACAGTGAGGGCAAGCCTACGGACACCACGAGGCCTGTCTGTAAGAAATATATTAATTTAATTTAATACGAATTCTTGTCATTTATTTTATTTATTGTTCTCATTGTTTAAACGTTTGTGTTATGGTTCTGGTGTGAAATAAAGCACAATAATTACATTTAAGACTATTTCCCTTTTTTTAAGAAAAGTATCGAAAAAGAATCGGAATCGCAATTCTTGACTTGGTATCGAAACCAAAATGTTGGTATCGTGACAACACTAGCTACTCCTGACAGTTAAACCTGATATTTAGTAGGTCTGTTAAGTATTAATGTAATTTGTCCGGTCAAAGTTGTTTGGGCTCGGATAAAATCGCTCCGTTACTTTCGTCCTGTGTTACTTTCGTCCCGTGTTACTTTCGTCCCGGCTCCCAGTGTGTATATGTGTGGTGTCAGGTGTCAGTATGAGAGGATGACATCGCGTCTAATTTTGATGTGGCCCAAGAGCCAATCACAATAATACCTGCGATTCAGTGAACCAATCACCTTTGAGGGGGGGGAAACCTATCGTTGATTAAACACTATCCAGTGTTTCCCCCAGACCCGGCGGCAGACATACGTCTCTGGGCGGGCATTTGATGTACCAGGGTGGGCCCACCCCGAAACTTACATTTCCTGGGAAAACTGAATTGTCAACGGGGGGGGGCGGCAGACAAATGAATGCCATTTTAGTTTTTTGTTACTTTGTTCTGAAAGCTGAACCTGCTGCTCCTCACAGAGAGAAGAGGGAAGAGGCTGTGAATTACTTTACATTGTGGATAAGGGTGGATAGCCCCCATTGTTCTGTGTGTCAAAATGAAAGACAGCCCACACATCAATCATCAAACTGTGGGGTCTTATTTAATTACGTGTTGATTTCTATCAACACGTAATGTTGTATCGATGTATATAGAGATGTACTACAGCAAAAGTATTCTCCGTCGGGACTTCCTGCAACAACACCACGTCGTTATCTTGATTCTGATTGGCCAGAAGACATTATCAAAGATGTTCTATTGAGAAGATGATCACTTCGTGACAAAAGTTTTCAAACCGTTTCTAGTCTTCGGTATTTCCAGACAAGTGGCTACTGAAATCAATCTTACTACTGTAACTGCTGTCTGTGCAATTTACTCCGTGCGAGTTGGCGGACTTTATTTAGCTTACTTTAAAATCATTTTTCATGGTGGGGCTAAGCCATTTCTTGGTATGGCTGTAGCCTACCCCAGTATATCCTGGCGCTGCCACTGAACATAATAATAAAACAATTAAAATGTTGTATTCAGCCCTGATTAAAACAGCGGGCCCAAATCCTGGATGGGCGGGCCCAAATCCTGGATGGGCGGGCCCAAATCCTGGATGAGCGGGCCCGGCCCCATGGGGCCCGCCCATGACGCGGGGTCTGGTTTCCCCTACCATTGTCTTGGAGGGGTGCCAACGGAGCCCCGCGCCCCCCCCTGAAATTCAAGGTGTTTAAAAAAAATATATATATATTTTTTAAAATATATATAGCACCAAATTGCAAATAATCTATAACTACTGTCACTTTTCACATTGAACATGTGCTCTTTTATTAAATAAACTAAACGCTTTCATTTTAAGTTGTGAGTTTAGTGTTTTTGACCCTAAGAAACACTGATGCATTCATCAATAACAATAATCCACAGCTCCTCTCTCTGCTCCAGAGGATTTAAAGAATATATATCCCAATGCCACAAAAATGCATCAGTGACGTGGTTGAAATCTTGTCTCCAGAAAACAAAAAACTGAAACAAGCGGTATCAGTGACTGTGTGTTTGATGTGGCTCTTTGCAGTAACATAGAAACAATGTGGCTCTTAACCTCTGACTGGTTGGCCACCCCTGGACTAGACGGTCAAAGTCAATACACACTATAGACAGCAGTTCAGTAAAGTCATCAAAAAAGCTTGCACAGTATTTGGGTGGTCTATAGATATTTAGGAACAGAGCTCGAGAGGAGCATTTCAGCTGAAGGGCCACATATTCAAAAGAAGCAAAGTTCCCATAAGATGTCTTCCTGCATTGAAGGGAATCATTGAACAAAATAGCAACTCCACCCCCTTTCTTATGCATTCTTTCCTGACTCATACAACTAAAGTTGGGAGGGGTTGATTCGATAAGGACAGCTGCACTGTTATTTTGTTCAATCCAAGTTTCTGTTAAAAACATAAAATCGAAATTGTGCTCAGTGATAAAATCATTGATTAAAAATGTTTTTCCTGCCAAAGACCTGACATTTAATAAAGCTAGTTTAAGTTCGTTAAACACACTATCAGTCAGGTTTTTTGTAACAAGCTGTGGCTGACATGGAATCACTGCTAAATTAGATATACTCAAACAAACGTTTGAGCGCTTCCTGTATCTAAGATGATTCACCGCTCTTAATCTATTACACAGATATCGGCAAAGCTCCTGGCAGGCAGGGCCCCAGCATGTCCTGGAAAGAGTTGAGAGTGCCATACGCCCTTGAGCCTGGACCCAGCACATATCAGTTTGCAGCGTTTTGTACACACACATCCCTATCAGGCTTTGAAGGGGAGGGAGGACCCACCACCCTGCTCCTCTCATCATAGGAGGGCAGGGTGAGGGCGACACTGTAGAAAGGGGGGTTTGGAAATCGGCTTCCATCTTCCTGGTATTGTTTTGGTTTGGATGATTGTGGTAGGCATGGTGATGAAGCCGGGCGAGATGGTGCGCATCTCTGCTTCGGTGATTTTGGTGGGCGTCGTTGAGGGGTGGGGGTAAAGGACATGCTGCCAACCCTGCGTGTCGCCTTCATGCGGTCATCGAACTCCAGGGGGGAGGGCGAGGGTGAAAGGGTGAGCGGAGAGTAGAGAGAGCTGGGGGATGAATGAAGAGTATCCTCAAAGGCGTTGACAGGGGGGGGGGTGACGGGCGGTGGAGACTCCTCCATGTGTCTCATATGTCTCCCATAATCAGAACATTCCTCAGGCGGGTGCAGTGATACTTCTTCAGGGTTTTCTGCGCGATGTGTTGTGTCTTTCTCCTGTTTTGATTCCTCTTGCCGCTTGTCCTTGGCAGAGGGAACAGATTAATGACGCAGGCAGTTGAATATGTTAGAGATAAACAATTTCACTCCTGACTTGTTCAGGCAAACTCCATTTGCCTTGAAAAGATGTCTGCGATCCCAGAAAAAGTTAAAATTGTCAATCAAATGGACAGAATGGTCAGTACAGACAGTTGAAAGCCACGTGTTCAGTGCAAACAATCTGCTGAATCTCTCCACTCCTCTTCTGACTGGCGGTAGAGGGCCACTGATGAACACATCTGCATTTAGAGAGCTGACAGTTTCCAACAAACATTTAAAGTCTTTTTTCAGCACTTCTGACTCTTGTTTCACAACATCATTTGTTCCAATGTGCAGTACTACATTCTTCACAGTCGGATGTTCAGCCCCAATATGCAGGACCTTCTCAGCCAAGTCAGAGACCACATCCTTGGGAAAACAGAGTACTTTGGTACCTCACACTGAAGGAACAGCAGGAAGAGACTTTCACATGGAAGACCAATGTCTCTCTGAGAGTCAGGAAGTGGATTTGAGTTTTAATGTGTCTTCTCTCAATCCTGAACTTCCAGCATTCCAACCCAATGGAGTTAAAGTTGAGGAAAACTGGGAAGAAATCCAAATTCAGCACTCACCTCAGCATCAGATTGTAGGAACTGAGGAAAGTCTCCCTCACATTCCAGTGAACCTGAATGAGTTATGTAGCCCAAATACAACCGAAAGTGGATTACAAACGGAAAATGGGGAAGAGAACGCACAGCCAGAAAGTAGTGTCCCTTTTCATGAAGAGGAAACGGTACTGAGAAGATCCTCCAGAGAAAGAAGAGCTCCTGATAGGCTAACATATCAATCCTTAGGGAACCCCCTGGTGACACTTATGCACTCTATCTTAAGTGGGTTGGATCAGGCTTTCTCCCAAACTCTAAATGTTGACACTGTACCCTATATATACCAGTTAACCCCTTTAACTTCTGAGATAGTGTAGGGTGCAACATGCAAGGATGCATGCAGATTTAGGGGGGGAGAATGTAACCCACTCAAATAATGCAGTGAGTTTTAGACCCTGTAATAAACAGCAGCTCCCACTTGGGGCAGTGCTGGGGCAGCAGAGTCTGCATATGAGGGAGGAGAGGAAGCGCAGGCCCTGCAGGTGTGGTTGTTAATGAGGCTCAATGAGTGGCAGCTGAGTGTGGGCCCTGTGTGTGTTCAAATTGTTTGATGCTGCGGGGAACCAGGAACTAGCAGAACTGACGGAAGTTTTTGGAGCTGCAGTTTTTTGTCTTTTCTTCACCAGAAAAAGGATTCTAAAGGATTATACCCACCAGAAAAAGGATTCTAACGCATTTTACTCACCAGAAAAAGGATTCTACTCACCAGAAAAAGGATTCTAAAGGATTATACCCACCAGAAAAAGGATTCTAAAGGGTTCTACTCCCCAGAAAAAGGACTGATGGTCATTGGATTACCAGAGAGAGAGAAACTACAGACTACCCGGGTTCGATTATTGTTGTTTTGTCCATGATAGCAGATTGGGTTTCACTGGGGTGGATGAGGGGTTTGTGAAAGTGTTGTATGAATGTTTAATAAAATGCCAGCTATATTAATTTGATATTGTTTTTTCTATTTATATAATCTTCTACTCCTCATTGAAAGCAACCTAGTACATAGGAGTGTTACATATCTATCTATCAAACTATCTATCTATCAAACTATCTATCTATTTATCAAACTATTTTCTTTTCTGCTGATCTCACGCTGCAGACTTTATCCTCCTAACAAGTCATTTACTCCAACATCGACCTTAAAATATTTTCTTCCTTAAGCTATAACTGCTGAGTTGGCCAGAAATAATTCCCACAGCTCATTCTGCACATTGTCTCTCGTGTACAGCCGTGCCGGAGCATCACGCTGCAGTGATTTCACACAGATCTCCCACAGAAACATTTGAAAGCTCCATTACACTGATGGGAGCGCTGTCAGAGGGAGGAGGCCAACATGGAGGGGACAGTCAGTCCAGTTCCTCTCAGATGTCTGCCCTGCATGGTGGGTCCTCGCTGATGGGGATTTGGTTGGAATAGTCTCTGAAGATGTGTGCTTTGGTTGACCAGAAGCACGATCAGCAGTGCACTGAAGACGTAGAGATGTCCAACGCAGCGTGTGGAGGTAGTAGTCATCAAAGTGCTGCTTTCTGGTGTGTGTGTGTGTGTGTGTGTGTGTGTGTGTGTGTGTGTGTGTGTGTGTGTGTGTGTGTGTGTGTGTGTGTGTGTGTGTGTGTGTGTGTGTGTGTGTGTGTGTGTGGTGTGTGTGTGTGTGTGTGTGTGTGTGTGTGTGTGTGTGTGTGTGTGGTGTGTGTGTGTGTGTGTGTGTGTGTGTGTGTGTGTGTGTGTGTGTGTGTGTGTGTGTGTGTGTGTGTGTGTGTGTGTGTGTGTGTGTGTGTGTGTGTGTGTGTGTGTGTGTGTGTGTGTGTGTGTGTGTGTGTGTGTGTGTGTGTGTGTGTGTGTGTGTGTGTGTGTGTGTGTGTGTGTGTGTGATTACAAAACAGGCCTGAATAACAGGACCGAAAGAGTCAGGTGCCCCCAAAACAATCACAAATAAACACAACAACAAAATGACCACAGGACACAACATTACTAAAGAACCAAAGTACAAGACACAAAAAGCATTTACAAAGATGCTCAAAATGACAACAAAGAGCAACAAATGGCTTTAAAACTAACGAACACATACCAAAAGAACGACAAATTGAAACAACTTCAAAGATACACAAAAAGTAGAACAAGGAGGAACAAATTGATCGAAAAGAGACACTCTGACTACAAAGAGAGACACAATGACTGTGAAAAGAGACCCATAATAATCATATATCAGCCCGGATCATTGTTAGAGGCCATTACAGAAACACCATGCAGACATGCTGACAGCCAGCCTGTCCAACACACTGAGAGTTCAGCAGGAACCCTGGGTCGGGTTGGAATATGTCTTGTTCTTCATTCATATCAAATGTATGACACCAAATGGATTGCAACTGTTTAAGTGGATGTGTAACATCATAGAGCTGTGGGTAGTCCATCCATGAAGGCTACATGTGTTGCACTTGGTGTTTTAGGCTGATTCAGGGTAAAGATATCCTCCTTTGACACACAGGTAGTAGATGCATGTTGGTCAGTATGTCAGGGCACCCGTCTCTGATGACACAGAACATGATGCATCTCACATGGGTTC
Organism: Pseudochaenichthys georgianus; assembly: GCF_902827115.2. Lineage (NCBI taxonomy): Eukaryota > Metazoa > Chordata > Actinopteri > Perciformes > Channichthyidae > Pseudochaenichthys > Pseudochaenichthys georgianus. The sequence goes on along the minus strand of NC_047517.1, from coordinate 5,770,561 downwards.
AGAGGGTGAGTGACTTAATCTCTAAACCTAGTCTGCTCATTCTGACGAAGAACTCAAAAAGCTCTGCAATGTACTGCCAGAAGGAAAATGTGATTTTAAAGGCAACATTATGCTGCTTTATATTCTCTGTGCATATCTCTTTTTGTATTGGTCATTCACTGGTAAGTAATTGTCCAACAAGACGTGTTTTCCACAAAAACCTCACTAAGTTAGGGCACCATAAATGCCACCAATAACAATGAGTATGGTTTAATTACTTCTATAACAGCAATCATCTCAATATGGGTTTCATTTCCACCTGGTGGTAAATCCTGCTGCTGTAAACAAGTCACTGAAGCTGAAGGATTTCATACGCACTAATGTGTGGATTGAGGGGGAGTCGTGATAAACTCAACTATAGTTTAAACAGGAACTCTCCAGAGGGTTTTGGAACAGGTGTGTGTATGATGATAGAAACTCCTGCATGTTTCTTCACACTGCTGAACCTCCTTCACACCCTCAAAAAATGGTGTTTTCAATGTAATTGCTTCTCCCACAACACTTTGTTTCTGTGTTATTGTATGTATTTGAAACGTTGGCATACTAAGATTGAACATGTCTGTTCCTCTGGCGCCACCCTCAGGCCAAACGCTGATTGAATTTTCAGTTATTTATTTCCTTGTATTATCCAAGCTCTGTATTTTCTCCATTTCCATCTTTCCAATATTGTATCAATATTTGTATGTAGGTCCAGGCTAATTTGTATTCTAGCTTGAATTTAAGGCTATACTTTAAAAGATAAATATTTACTCTATGCACATACAACTTATACCCGCACTACCTGCACATTTACATATTTTACCTTGCTCACATATCTGTATATATGCACATTCTCATGGTCAGAGTTTAACTCATTTTTATATTTCAATTCATACTGTTAAAACATGTTCATTCCTATTTTATTCTATTTATATTTGTATTGTATTCTCATTATCCCCGTGTATATTCCATGTGTACTACCTGTGTTTCCGTATTATTCTGTTGCAGCTATAACACCTGAATTTCCCTACGGGGATCAACAAAGGTCCATCTGATCTCATCTTTTTTTATAATTTAATTTTGACTGGATGAGTATGTGATAATTGCATTACATTCACACCCCCACCCACATGCCTCCCTTCAACCCTGAGGAGGGAGAAGTACTCAGATCTTGTACTTGAGTAAAAGTACCAGAGTGTATGAATACTCTGTTACAGTAAAAGTCCTGCATTCAAAATGTCACTCAAGTAAAAGTAGAAAAGTATTAGCATCAAAATATACCAAAAGTAAAAGTAGTCATTGAGCAGATTGGCCCATTTCAGAATAATATACATGATGTGTTTTATAATGATTGATGGTAAAGGTGCAGCTAGTTTTAATTACTTTGTAGTAGGCTACTGTACTTAAGTACAATGTTGAGGTACTTTACTTTAGTATTTCCAGGTTATGCTAGTTTGTACTTCTACTACAGTTCAGAGGTAAATGGTGTACTTTTACTCCACTACATTTAATACCTTTAGTTACTACAGATTTTGATTAATGATGTGAAATATAATCAACTCTTATATCAGACTTTAGTTTCCACCTAGAGTAAATTCACAAGCTACCCTGCAGTATACAAAGTTATTAACATTAGTAGTGACATTTTGAAGGCAGGACTTTTACTTGTAACAGAGTATTCCTACACTCTGGTACTTCTACTGAAGTACATGATCTGAGTACTTCTCCTCCTCTGTAAGGGCTCTAAGGTTAAAGTGCCTCCTCTCACTTCCTCATTAGTTGGTGAAACAGCTCTACTTCCTCATTAGGTTGCTGTGTGTCGGTGAGACAGTCATGAAGGACAGCGGCAGAGAGGACCCGGTTTCCCGCCACGAGGTGTTTGAGGACTACGTGAACTTCTTCTTCCAGCAGTGTCCGGAGGTGGGGCCGTGCCGGGACCCCCCGCTGCTGAGGAGGGTGGCCCGGTACCTGCAGACAGGAGAACCGGGGGAGACGTTCCCCCTGCTTCCGGTGCACCGGGTCGTGCTGCAGGGCTGTGATGCCCCGGGTTTTGACTGCAGGAAACACCTGTTTGCCGTCAGCAAGGCCGCCGAGCTGCTGGAGACCCTCTGCGTCAACCTGTTCCTTCAGCCCTGGAAGAAAGAGATCAGGACTCTCAAGGTGGATTCAACACTCTAACTCTTTCATTATTTCTCTCTCTGTTTCTATCTGTTTCTTTCTCTTTCTTTCACTCTCTTTTTTTCTTTCGCTCTTTCTCTCTTTCTTTCTTTCTCTTTCTTTCTTTCTCTTTATTTCCCTAGCTTTTGTTTCTACAGCCGCTCCCTTTCACGGAACTTTAATTACTCACGTTTTCTGCTCTGGGTTAAAGGTTCGCCTATTTTTTTTTCCGTTGTGGAACAATATCCCAACTAGGGGACGGAACATATCCAGAACATTTCCAGTACATTTCCGGAAAGTTTCCGGTTTAAGCTGGGGAATTTTGGAAATATTCCATATTTGAAATAAATAAATACATTTAAATGTTCCGCACTCTTGCGGGAATATCTCCGCGAGCAAGCTTAAGTTTCACTTTCGATTGCATGATTCTTTCACACAGTGACGAGCTACCCACAATGCGACACGCGTCATATATATATATATATATATATATATATATATATTAGGGCTGTCAGTCGATTAAAATATGATGATTGTCCATAGTTAATCGCGATTAATCGCACATTTTTGATCTGTTCTAAATGTACCTTAGAAGAATATTTCTCAAGTTTTTAATACTCTTATCAACATATGAGTGGACAAATATGCTTTATGCTAATGTTTATTATCATTTGAACAATGACAAATATACTCATGAATATTAAACACAACAACCTCTGAACATTACAAATATTTGCCTCAATTCAACCTGGAACCTCTCTCATACAATACAGTGTGTGTGTGTGTGTGTGTGTGTGTGTGTGTGTGTGTGTGTGTGTGTGTGTGTGTGTGTGTGTGTGTGTGTGTGTGTGTGTGTGTGTGTGTGTGTGTGTGTGTGTGTGTGTGTGTGTGTGTGTGTGTGTGTGTGTGTGTGTGTGTGTGTGTGTGTGTGTGTGTGTGTGTGTGTGTGTGTGTGTGTGTGTGTGTGTGTGTGTGTGTGTGGTGTGTGTGTGTGTGTGTGTGTGTGTGTGTGTGTGTGTGTGTGTGTGTGTGTGTGTGCGCGCGCGCGCAACTCAAGGCATATGCTCGAACGGGAACTGTCTGGACGCTGCAATCATGTTGCTGCAATCATGAGTGTGCTGACTTCTCGTACAATGTCCCACTGTCTGGCTGCCTGCATAAAGTCAAGTGCTCGGCGCAGTTGTGTGGATAGAGCGCTCCTCTGTTTTCATTTAAACAGCTCCTTATATCCGTTAGCACAGCTAGCTAGCACCAGATGCTAACAACAACAATGCACGTAAGGTCTCTCTCGCTCGCTCGGGCCACACATACACACACACCCTCCCGGTCCTCCCGATGGCTAGTCGGTGCCTGCCGGTGAGCGTGGAAGTGTGGTCTGCCACAAGCAGGCGGCAGGAGCGGGGCTGTCAGCAGCATCAGTTTGTAGATGGTATTTTAAACTCGATGCGCTCTGAAACTACGGGGCGGCCGAGGAAAAAAAATACACATGCGTTAATCGCGTTAAAATAATTAGTGGTGTTAATTTTTTTTCGCTTTATTAACGCGTTAACTTGACAGCCCTAATATATATATATATATATATAAATACGCCATTTTCCTGGAGGTGCAAATATCCTGGAAGTGCAAATATAAACAGCTAGCTAACGTAGCCAGGCGGAGCGCACTAGGTTTTTTTTCTGAATTAACGACCGAAGAAATCGCTGCATGTCTTCGGATTACATCTCTGGACTTGAGGTGTGCTTTAGGTCGTTACCAGCGTAAACTAGAGCTGTGTGGGTTGTCGGATTGCCCTTACAGACTGCCTGCAGATGTATGGAAAAACGACCCTCGAAAGTGGCCTTCGTCGATTTTGGCTGCATCTACGTCTAATTTCTGGAAACACGAGGTGAATACCCCACTTGTCACAATAATATTATCATGCCATTGCATATATGTGGTATTTTAGAGTTGACTAGATATTGATTAAGGCAATAGACTATGATATTCAGTACAGGAAGCTTAGCAACACCTAGACGGTGTACGGCTAAACCATCGGCCTGGTTGCACCTCGCGTAAAACGGCGGATACCGGAAGTACGGTGTCGCCCTCGGCCCAATACTGTGTGTGTGAAAGAATAGGCTATAGCCCAGCGCAACACCTTCGTCACACATGATATTTGGGGGAGTTAGGTGGTCCGCGAGTGTTTTTCTTTTATTGGTTAAGTGGTCCTTGGTTAGAAAAAGTTTGAGAAACACTGTACTAGATCCAGTGCTTGAATTGTGCCGGTACTCACCGGCACTTCTGATTTTTACCCATGTACCGGCACTTCTTACTGAGTACCGGCAAGTTGCCGGTGCTCAGTAAAATGCCGGTACTCAGCCGCCGGCCGGCGGTATGTCATGACGCATGACATCAAATATGCCCAGCCTGCGGCATCTCATGACGCATCTCATGACGCATCTCATGACGCATCTCATGACGCATCTATGAGGCGCCGCAGCGATAGACTAGAGCAGAAAAGACATCCCATAACATTAGCATTTAGAAAATGTTAGCGTGGCTTAATAATAGTGCGAAAAGAAAAACGACCTAAAAACCGAGGTACGTACCGAACCCTACATTTAAGACATATACAACTGCAACAAAAGTAACAAAAACAATGTCATATCCTTTTCAGTTTCACAGAACACAAATTGGTGCGCCCTGGTGACTGAACATCTCCTTCATAAAACGAGTAATAGGGGGAATAATTGTGTGTGTGTGTGTGTGTGTGTGTGTGTGTGTGTGTGTGTGTGTGTGTGTGTGTGTGTGTGTGTGTGTGTGTGTGTGTGTGTGTGTGTGTGTGTGTGTGTGTGTGTGTGGTGTGTGTGTGTGTGTGTGTGTGTGTGTGTGTGTGTGTGTGTGTGTGTGTGTGTGTGTGTGTGTGTGTGTGTGTGTGTGTGTGTGTGTGTGTGTGTGTGTGTGTGTGTGTGTGTGTGTGTGTGTGTGGAGCCCTTTGGAGAAAAGTGAGAATCTTTTGCAGTCAAAAACAGGGGAAAGTCTGCCCCTCCTCCAACCCCCACGAATGCGTCCATGACCAAAAGAGGGCGCGAGATAAGTTTGTGCACAGATCTTTTGGCTGTACTCTGAACCCGGGCCCAGATATTGCATTCAATTCTTGACTGGCGCTTCAGACGGATGGTGGTAAGTTGTTACACAGGCCTCTCGATGATTAAACCTTATCGAGACGTCTCTCGGCCATTTTTCTTTTTTGAAAAAGGTGACTTGGTAAGCGGAATTGTCTTTTATTTAGTTTTGAGCATATCTCTGTACACTCCTCTGCTGGCTCATAGCCTCAGGAGGGGTGGGGCAAAGGAGGGAGGCTGGGAGGGTAGGCACTTATACAGAGATTAACATCAAAGGGCATACATCAGAAGGCTAATTACACAACTCTGAGGGGCAGGGGTCAAATAACTTTAAAGAGACTGGCTTAATCAATACATGAAAGAACTAGACAACAAAAGGGACTGCCTGGGGCTTTTCACTCATATCTGATTACAAGGCTAATTATTCAACTCTCAGGGGCAGGGGTCAAATAACTTGACTTCAAAGAGACTGTCTTAATCAATACATGAAAGAACTATACAACAAAGGGACTGTCTGATTACAATTACTCAACTCTCAGGGGAAAGGGTCAAATAACTTAACTTTAAAGAGAGCACTTATACAGTACATCAAAGAACTACGCCGGGGGCTTTTCACTCCAATCTGATAACACACACATCAAAGAATGGGAGGCGGGACTTAGCTCATTGGCCAATGGGAGGCTGACTTAGCTCATTTGCATAATTGGGGGCGTGTCCATCTGTCACTTCCTATGCATACTAATGTGACGAAAGCGGCATGGTTACTACTACTTATGTGCAATTCATTTCTAAAAGGCTTTCACATTACTATAATTATATTTTTATTTAAATGTAGGCTACATTTTACACCAAAACGGAACACAAAAGCAAGACCAACCATCATTGAATTCCTTGACTAACAAGAGAAAGATTCATTCATTTAAATAAATATTTAACCAGAAATGGGCCGGTTCTAAGGGGTTATTCAATTAAGCCCGATGAGAGGGGATACAGCTGTGCACATGTCATCATTAATATACGTCGTTTAAGAGTGACGTTTGAGTGAACGAGGACATCCCAATTAATACCTGAGGACTCCTCTGTCCTCGCGTCACCTCCTCGTGTCTCTCGCTCGCATCTTACGGAGGCGGAGCTAAGATGCAAGGAAGGGACGCGAGTGAGGGAAAGGAGGAGTCGGGGAGGGGTATTGGGATGAGGCTCCTGAGTCCGTAAAAGGTTCCGGATTTGCCATCTCTACTGCCAGTAAACCCAAAGCAGAAGAAGAAGAAGTGACGTCAGCGGCTTCATTTGCGTAATCTTCCCTCAGGGAATTTGTCAAAAAAAATTGAAATCCATTCCATGAGCTATGCCAATCTTTGAATGGTTAGGGTTTTGTACATTGTTATTTTATTTTTTAAATTAATCTCTTATTTAGAAAAGGGTTCACTTCCTGTTTATGTGCAGGATGTTGTTGAAAGAGGAAACGCCTGAGAGCAGTGATTGAACAATGAGACACTGAGGCCCTTTATCATTTCTCTAACTCCCCTCCTCGACTCCCTTCCTCGACTCCTATCCTCGATACTTAGTCCCGCCTACAGGAGATGCCAGCGGAGGAGTCGAGGAGGGGAACCGAGGAGAGAGGAGGGAAAGCAGCAGGTGGTTAGAGAAATGAGAACTCCTCTCCTCTGAGCGGTCATTTTAAAGAGACGTTCATTAATGATGACAGGAGGCACAGCAGCCCTCTGTCTGATGGACAGATGTGTTCATGACCACTTATATATTTACTTTGATTCATTCACAGTGCAGTATATTGAGACAATAACAGGCTACAGATGCAGACACACACACACACACATATATGTATATATTTGTATAAATATATACAATTTCAGAATCAAACAGAGCACTCTCATAATAACGTAACACTATCAGAGACACCCCCCCCTCGCCCCTCTCTGGTCGCTACAATGAGGAAAATAAATTACGGGCCAAAACTTTTATTTACAAGTATTAAAAGTAAGCAGAGGACACCAAACCAACTGAGACCTGTCTGTTCGCTGCATCTACGCACACACTGTAGCCTACCACACACACCTACACCACACACGCACATACAGTTCCTAAAACAGGCTACAGCCGTTGTGTATTTTATTATGTGAAACACTAAATGTTTTTAGAAAAATATCGACTCTTTGTAGATATACTAAACTAAAGCAAATAAAGAGTGCCTGTTATACTGAGTGATATATATGTTACACACTGCTGTGCTTTCTGCACGGACCTCACAGCTGTTCTCACTGTAAACATCGCGTCGCGATGAAAGCAGTTAATAAAATAATATCCAGGGCAGAGCCCTAGAGATCTCTCTAGGGCCCTAGAGATCTCTCTAGGGCTCTGATCCAGGGGATGCATGCAGAGCTGTGATTGGCTGAGATAAGTCCGGCCGTGCGTCACGACTCTTTGGGCCCTACTCACTTCTCTTTTTTTTTATTTCCTCGCTCCTCGGTCTCGGTCTCACCGGAAGTTGATTTGTCTGCACCATCTTGAGTAGCGTCCCAATGGCCTTATTTTTGCCGGAGGAGCGAGGAGCGATAATGGAGGAGCTATAACCGAGGAACCACCAGACCATCCTTCGATGAAATCCTCAGACACTCGCCCCGCCCCATTACTGTGTATCGCTCACTGATTGGACGATGCAGTGCATGCACTGATCTGATGCTTCTTGACATGAGAGCAGTTTCCCAGCGGAGTGAAGACAATACATGAAACTCACGAGAGTCACTCCTCCGTTTATACTGTTTTGTTTCAATTCTTGTATCATTTAGTTACAAATATGTGATATATCTGAACAACAAAGTGGTCAATAATCATTTTATTCATGATCGCTTTTTTCGTTTTACATTTTCATTTATTGTCATTTCCATTCAGTCAGTCATTAAGTGTGCTATTAAAATGTTAATGTGCTACATATCCACACAACATACAAAGTGTGCAATCCAATGAATGTTAATCTAACTGGGTTTTGATAGATAATATATCTATTTTTCTTCTCTCAATTATTTTATTTCTATTGTGCACTCTAATCAATATTAATCAAACTATTGTTCGTTTATACATTTTAAGAATGGCGTTTATCTTTTTTGAGAATGAGTTCTTATCTTATTTTATTTATTGGGGTCTACAACAGATGATACAAATGTTTGTGTCAGTCAGAGGTCGCGTTAACCTAATATATTCCGCCTATGACGGAATTCTTTTGACAATGATGGAAAAACCTGAAAGCAGTCTGTCATTTTGACGGATTAGAACAAACTCAGAACAGCGCCAAAGTTTCCCCGCAGCAGGGCTCCGGTGTTATGCCCTTATGTCGTTTCCAGACCTAACTATGCCGTACAAATCATTGAAATGTCTGGGAGTTGAGGAGGGGAAATTTGAGTATTGAGAAACCTCTCTCGTGTCTCTCCATGCTTCCCTGGTGGGAGGGACTAGTCGCAGGGAAACGACGCAAGTGAGGGACGTAAGGAATCCATTTAACCGAAGTGAGAAGGGCCCTTTGAAATATCTCTGTTCCCGGAAATGCATCCGCGAAGGAGCCGTGGAGGACCCATCAGTGTATCCTCGAAGTGCATTTAGAGAAATTAGATGTCCTTCAACATGGCGCGCTGAAATTCATTTCCGGGTCACTACCGGAGGACCGAGGAGTCGAGGAGGGGGATTTGATTAAATGAGAAAGGGCCTGAGATAAGACGCAGTATACACACGTACATGTGACATAAATTGGTAAAAATTATGTAATTACCAACACTTAAAGATCTTAATAAATGCATTTTCATTTAGTTATAGATGTATGTATAATGTGTTTGTGTGTCTCTTTCAGACTTATACAGGTCCGTTCGTCTACCATCTCCTGCCAGTGCTCAGCAGCTCCACCATCCAGTCTGTCCTGGCCTCCATCGGCTACCTGCCCCACACTGACACTGCTCTGAGGTAGGACACACACACACACACATTTGCAGTGGCGTTTCTATATGTACAAAAGTGGTGGGGCACAAAACACTTAGATGTCTATTAGGGGTGTAACGGTTCACAAACATTTCGGTTCGGTACGTACCTCGGTTTTTAGGTCACGGTTCGGTTCGGTACGTTTTCGGTACAGCAGAAAAAATTATCACAAAACATAACATATTTTTTTTAAATTATTATTAAACTGTGAATAATGTATTCACTCAAATAAATACAAAATATAATAAAATTAACATTAAGGTGCAGCATTTCGATGAACTGACATAATCTGTATTTGAACTTTACTGTACTAGTACTCACAAAACATAAAATATTAGTTTTGGGTTTTTAATTATTATTAAACTATGAATATTCACTCAAATAAATATAAAATATAATAACATAAACATTAAGGTGCAGCTTTTCGATGAACTGAAATAATCTGTATTTGAACTGTACTGTACTAGCACCTAAGCAGCCAGTTAGACATAATGACTTGCTTGTCATTGTATTTTCATGTTGTTTGAAAGAAAGATGAACTTGTCCACATTGCTTGCCGAAAGGGCAGATCTGCTGGCACTAGTAATGTCTCCTGCTGTGGAGAACACCCTCTCGCTAGGGACAGAGGTAGCAGATACAGCCAGGTAGCGCTTTGCTAACATGGCAACATAAGGATATTTGCCGTTTGTAATAGCTTTGGCTCGGTCTGAAGTTTTTGCGAGTGGTGAAGGCTTAAATGCTAGCGGGAGTTGGGTTTGCACTTCAGTCTTTTGGTACCGGTGATATTCACGTTCGGCTGATGCCTTTTCAAATGAGTGTGCAAGTTTGATGTATTGCCAGCCGCGTAACCAATTTTAGTTGAACAATGCCGACAAACAGCGTTGGTTCGGTCCACCTGTCTTTGTCCGTCATCCTTGTTCGTAACTGCGAAACCAAAATGTTCCCAAACCGGACACTTCAATGATGCTGGAGGATTTTCGAGCTCAACTTTATCTGCGTTCGCCATTTCGACAGTTCCTCATATTACTGACAACATTTGAACGCATCCCTCTGACCAGCTCGTCCAATGAAATGACTTGCTCGCTCTATGACGCGTTGATCACAATGGGAGCAAATTACTCTGAATGCTGCGACGCAGCACCTGAGATTACTTCCAAGAAGTTGTTCACGTTCTCATTTTTTTACGTTTAACGTTATATGCGTTCGGTACACTTCGGTACACACGTGTACCGAACCGAAGGGCCCGTACCGAATAATTTCGGTACGGGTACGTGTACCGTTACACCCCTAATGTCTATATATAAGCTTCTGCAGTGAGGTTCATGGCTGGTGAGGCACTGGCACTGACTATTCAGGTTTACAAATATTATATTTTGACCTAAATCAAAATATAATATTATTTTCAAAAGCCTCTTTAGTCTGATGCTTCAATTAATTTTAAACAGACAGTTCAACAGAAGGATACCCAAAAAATGTAATTTTATCATTTAAATATTGAATTGTTCTCTCTTAGTAAGATCCCATTTTCAATAAAATTGTGGTCTTACCTTGACTTGAAGATGAAGTCCATTTGCCTATCCTTCTGGACAAAAATCTCTATTCATTTTTTGTAAAAGTCCTCCTTATCTTCTTGTAGTTTCAAAAGTCTATCATAAATCTAAATGATGGATTTATGATTTGAAAATTATATAAGTAGGGTAGACATGTGGATATTATCCGGCTGAACAAAACGTACATTTATCTAACAACTACGTTTCCCACAGATCTTATTTTGAGCTATTGTCTAAAATCCAAATCTCATTGCTTTTTTGTGGAGGGAAGCCATGCACAGCTTACTTCCGGGTTTTAGGACGCGTCACTCCCATCTCCTCTTCACACACCACACTTTTCGCGGCACACGTACTTACAGCCAATCAGCTCTGAATTATGTGAGATGACGTATGGTGGGGATGGCAGCTCTATGCCCCTATGGTCATTATTTTTTGCCACACACATTAAATAGGAAAATACTCTAAGCATGCGCAGTGTAGTTTTTACAGTCACCGTTCACTTAGACCAGCGTTTCTCAAAGTGTGGGGCGCGCCCCACTGGTGGGGCGCAGAGATGTGATAGGTGGGGCGCGATGAACGGGAGATTATTATTTTTTTATTTAAAAAAAAAAAAGGTTTTGGACCTCAGGCCGGAATCGAACCTGGGTCGTCACGGGCGGTAGTGGATTATTACAGCCGGAGCCTCGCAACGGTGGTGGACTTTCATAGCACCGCTGCACCGGACCTGCCGGAGCCGCCAGAGCCTCGCAACAGCGGGTGTTTGCGGCGGCGGATGCGGTACTGGCGCAGCGGCGCTGTGAAAGTCCACCGCCCACCTATGCCAGAGCCAGCGGCCCACCAACGACAGCGGCCCAACGGGAAAAGTCCCGAATCTCCTGATGGCCAATCCGAGCCTGCTCACACACACACAACTGAAACCATACTCATTTGCAGACATATGTAAAAATCTCTCATACACACATGTGAAACGCTCTCACACACACACACACACACACACACACACACACACACACACACACACACACACACACACACACACACAACAGCGTTGCAGTCAGGAAGAAAAGTAATGTGGAGCGGCACCTCACCACTTCATAAGGAGTTTAACCGTGACACTTTTCGAAATCCCGTTTGTGTCCCCCCGCTTTACAAATAGGCCTATGTTTATTATTATCTTTTAACGCAAGCCATCATCGCCACGGAGGAGCACACAGCCTCTGTGAGGGAGTGAGACACAGAGACCGAGAGAGAGAGAGAAAACACACCTTTATCTATTTAATATAGCCTAGTACAAAATAAAGTAAGAAATCATTCCAATGTGTAGGCTACTATAGGACAGTAAACAGTTTAAAAGGGGAGTGATTAGTAATGTATAAATAAAAAGAAAGAATGCTAACTAGGTAACATAAGATAAGAATACACAAGTTTAAATGATTTGTTATCTTGATCATATTCTAAAGATGTTTGGATTATTGAAAAGTATACAGCTCCCTTTCATAGAGTGTTGAGAGATGTATCCATAAATTAATTTTGTGCTCAAAGTCCACCAGATTGATGCATTTAACTTCAACATTTTTCTTTTCACTGAAAACGGGTTCCACAGACCCAAACGGCACACAAAGGTTAAAGGTACGCATATAATAATGTTAAAATGTGCTAAATATATACAAAGTAGCTGTAAAAGTAGCTCACAACTTTTTTGAAAGTAGCTCTCAACCTAAAAAAGGTTGGAGACCCATGTTATAGAACGATACATTTGACCATTTTAAGCTTGGCCTACCATTTTATTGGAGCGGCGAGGAACAGGTGGGGCTTGAAAAGGCCCACCTGTTCAAAGTGGGGAATGACAGAAAAAGTTTGAGAACCACTGACTTAGACAGTGAGAGAGAGGGGCAGGATCGGGTTTTGTCCCACATGGCTCTAAACAAACAGCTCAATAGGAACACACTGTAGACACTAATTAGACGAACACATACTAAAACAGCAATGTACAGACGAATCAGATGATCTTAAAATATATTTTATATATTTTTTAATTTATTTTTTGCATTTTGTTGTAATCATTATTTTAATACTTTCTGCTGACACTAGGTGGGGCTGTGCCCCTAATGACCAGTCGCCACTGCACATTTGTGTAAACAGTGACATTTGCCTGAACTTGTCAATTGTTTATCCAGCCCATCTAAGACTTTACCACGTCTGACTGTGCTGTGCTTGGCTAGTATTGCCTGAACACCTCCCTTCCCTGTGATTGGATACACTGATTTATGATGCTTTAAATAATTATGGCTTTGTTTGGCTCATTTACCTTTAACAGTTTGCCATTACAATCACAAGCATCTCTCTCCTTTATGTCATCGGAGCATGACAGAATAGCTGATTTTAGTGTCTACAGCTGCTACCAGAAAGTGTGTAGTGAGGGGGAGATTTGAAGGTGCGCTCGCTATCTAATTAGCATCAATGCAGATTTCAATGCTGCCTCAACAAGGACTTTGTCATATGAAAATGGGTGGGTGTGATTTGATCTGAAATTGATAGACGCTGCTTGAACTTAAATGATGTGAGTTAAGTGAACAGCTGACGGAGCAAAAACAATTGGCAACAAAGGCAGTAGTTATACCAATGCCGCTTTCGTCACATTAGTATGCATAGAAAGTGAAAGGTGGACACGCCCCCAATTATGCAAATGAGCTAAGTCAGCCTCCCATTGGCCAATGAGCTAAGTCCCGCCTCCCATTGTCCCGCCCCCCATTCTTTGATGTGTGTGTTATCAGATTGGAGTGAAAAGCCCCCGGCGTAGTTAAACTCTTTAAAGTTAAGTTATTTGACCCTTGCCCCTGAGAGTTGAGTAATTAGCCTTGTAATCAGATAGGAGTGAAAAGCCCCAGGCAGTCCCTTTGTTGTATAGTTCTTTCATATATTGATTAAGACAGTCTCTTTGAAGCCAAGTTATTTGACCCCTGCCCCTGAGAGTTGAATAATTAGCCTTGTAATCAGGTATGAGTGAAAAGCCCCAGGCAGTCCCTTTTGTTGTCTAGTTCTTTCATGTATTGATTAAGCCAGTCTCTTTAAAGTTATTTGACCCCTGCCCCTCAGAGTTGTGTAATTAGCCTTCTGATGTATGCCCTTTGATGTTAATCTCTGTATAAGTGCCTACCCTCCCAGCCTCCATCCTTTGCCCCACCCCTCCTGAGGCTATGAGCCAGCAGAGGAGTGTATAGAGATATGCTCAAAACTAAATTAAAAAAAAAGACAGACAATTCAGCTTACCAAGTCACATTTTTCAAAAAAGAAAAATGGCCGAGAGACGTCTCGATAAGGTTTAATCATCGAGAGGCCTGTGTAACAACTTACCACCATCCGTCTGAAGCACCAGTCAAGAACAGACTTTCCCCTGTTTTTGACTGCAAAAGACTCACTTTTCTCCAAAGGGCTCCGCCTACTGTAAGAACAATTAACACACCCACATACACACACACACACACACACGCTGGAGCTGGCCTTTTGATGTGGGGTAGAGATAAGCATGGAATGTATGCTGATTTAGGACACTATCTGTGAGATGAAAAGGAAGAGGGAAGGGGGAGGAAAATTCAGAGGATGAAGAAGCAGAAAACATAACTTGTTTGTAAAACGGACAGCACGTCAGTTTCAAGAAAGATGACACCGTGTTTATGCATGACATGCAAAATATCTTGAAGCCCTATACATTTTTTTTATCATGAAGTACTTTGTATTAGTAGATTTTGTCAAGCATCTGACTCTTAATGGCAGTTTGTGATTTTAGAGGCTATGTCAGTGAAACAAGGCTGTTTTGAACATTTGACAGATTTATGCTTAAATTCTCTGAGAAAGTTACTGAAAGATACACTTTTCTTTTTAAAAGCTGACCACTACCATGAAAGTACTCTGTTTTATTAGATTCCGTAAAGCATCTGACTCTTAAGGGGCAGTTTGTGATTTTGAGGCTATTTCAGTGAAACAAGGCTGTTTTGAACATTTGACAGATTTATGCTTAAATTCTCTGAGAAATTTACTGAAAGATACACTTTTGTGTTTACAATCTGAAAAAGTAGATAATGAAGTAGACTTTGTGTCCGTAGATTTCGTTAAGATTCTGACTCTTAATGGCAGTTTGTGATTTTGAGGCTATGTCAGTGAAACAAGGCTGTTTTGAACATTTGACAGATTTATGCTTAAATTCTCTGAGAAAGTTATTGAAAGATACACTATTGTGTATAAAAGCTGACCATTACCATGAAGTACTTTGTTTTAGTCAAGCATATACACTTTTGTATTTAAAAGCTGAAAAGTAGATAATGAAGTAGACTTTGTGTCCGTAGATTTCGTTAAGAATCTGACTCTTAATGGCAGTTTGTGATTTTGAGGCTATGTCAGTGAAACAAGGCTGTTTTGAACATTTGACAGATTTATGCTTAACTCTCTCAAAAAGTTACTGAAAGATACACTTTTCTTTTTAAAAAAGCTGACCACTACCATGAAAGTACTCTGTTTTATTAGATTCCGTAAAGCATCTGACTCTTAATGGCAGTTTGTGATTTTGAGGCTATTTCAGTGAAACAAGGCTGTTTTGAACATTTGACAGATTTATGCTTAAATTCTTTGAGAAAAGTTACTGAAAGATACACTTGTGTATAAAAGCTGAAAAGTAGATAATGAAGTACTTTGTTTTTAGTAGATTTCGTCAAGCATCTGACTCTTAATGGTCCTCTCTAAATTTGATTCAGGGTTTGTTTTAAATTATTTGTGCTTTGTGTGTACAGACACACAGAAAACACTGAAAAACACAAAAAAGAAGGACTGTAATACACATGTATCAGACACGCTCCCTTGCTATAATGAAGACAACAGTTTTTAAATGTAAAAAAAACACTTTTTTATTTTTCACACACAAAATCAATAGTTATACTGATTGTAGCACCCCCAGGACCGTCTCCAACTTAGAATTCCCCATATTACTGGAGATATCCTGATAGAGTTTTTTCACTTCAGTCAAAATATTCATGTGTATGCTGTTTTCGACACAAATATGCATTACATCTACAAACAGAGCATACAATGAGAGCACATGATACACTTTTGATGTTTGTTTCATTTCTGAGATAATGTTACAGAATGTTTCGGAAAATGAAGATTCCATGACCACTTTAAATGTTTCGTTTACAATCGTTTCCCAATGACCCGGAATAGTACTGCCTGAACGAACGATATCCAAAATGTCTTCCAGTTTACAAACTTCAGCCATTCTTTTTACACAGGGGTCCCTACTCGTTCTGTTTTCAATCGTCCTCATCACCACACTTATTAAAAGGGTATTGACTACATTCTGATCAATATATACAGAGCGTTTTGCATAGTAGTTTCCCATTTTTATATGACTTTAAAAGAGAAAAAGTCAATGTATCGAACAAGTCCCTGCCTTCAGTCAACTGCTGGTTATTAGGCTTCTTCTTCTCCATCCAACTCGTCATGGATCTTTTCAAGTCTCTCCTTGAGGCATCTGCAATTTTTGAGATTGTGAAGAAAAGCCTCCGAAGCGCCTTGGATCTGCCAATCATCTGTGAAAATGTCTTTATCAATAAGAGTCTGGTCGATCACAGTAATGAAGTCGGTGAGCCAGAGTCTTTTCATTAACGCGTTGTAATTGTTTCTGAAGTAAAAATCGGACATGTCATTCAGAAAATCGTGTTGCCTCTGGCCGGGGTGACTGACTCCGCACCCGTTGCATATTTCTTCTCTGTACCGATGTATCACCCTCTCCACAATATCAACCAACACCGATTTCACTGTGTCCATAAACAGAGACGTTTTGGCCCAAGGAGCAAAATCAGCAGCAGTAGTATTGCAAGATTCAGGTGTCCAAAATGGTGGTGATGATGGTAGTCCAGGAGTCTGTTCCTGGCTGCAACTCGCGGGGGGAGTCTTGGTTTTTCTCTGCTCCATGGCTAGTTTACAACGGTCGTCTTAGTGGGGTCCTTCGTTTTTAGATGATTTGCTGAGAGGAGGGTTGGGGCTTATTGCGTTGAATGGGGGGAGTCATTTATAGAATTGAAAGTTTTAAAAAAAAGTTCTTTAAGCATTGTAGCTTTTTCATCTATCATCTCCAACCAAGCAGCAATAGGTCAACATTTAAGAATAAGTAATAGTTTGTCAAGATTTTACGGAAAAAGTCAAAAAAGAAACCTTGTTTAACTGAACAAGTGTTGCATACGCCAAAGTGTGTCTAAAAGTATCTTAGTAACACAAGAAAAGAGAAAAAAGCATTGATGTTAACAAAAACTGGATTGTTCCACTGAAATAATAAATAAATAATTACAAAAAGTGCGCTTAAAAAGAACAAATGTATTCAGATAAAGTATTTTGTTAGACTATTAAGTCCAAGATGGTTACATTTTTACCCTCTAAACCATTTGTATTATATTTTTGTTTTCCTAATAAAGACAGAGTCACCTGAATTAATTTTGTCTCCAGACCTTTTATTTTTATTTTTTACATTTTGTAACAATCTTAAAACATTTGTAGAGAACAAACACTGTGGTTAAAATGAGTGTCTTTATGACGTCTCTCACACAGTTGGTATTTTTCACAAAATTCATTTTTAAACACATCATCTTGATACAGAGATAACACATTTTCTTAAGACAACCCTGACGCTCTTTTTACATAGGTAGAATACACAATGTTTTTCTTTGAGAGGTCCTTAGTTTTAAATGATCTGGTGAGTAGGGTGTGACTTGTTATGTTGAGTGGGAGGCGGAGTCCTCTGCAAAAGTGAGAGTCTTTTTCACCAGTATAATGTCGATCGATGTCTGACTCTGTTTAAAAAAAAGTTCTTTAAGCTTTGTAGCTTTTTCATCTATCATCTCCAACCAAGCAGCAATAGGTCAACATTTAAGAATAAGTAATAGTTTGTCAAGATTTTACGGAAAAAGTCAAAAAAGTATAGTTTGTCAGAAATATGGAAAAGTCATTGTGTACAAATAGTATGTTGAAAATCAAAAAGAAAGAAAACTCAATTCATTACAAATTATGAATATTTTACCCTGTTCTAAAGTTGTGCACCCCTTAAAGAAAAACCCCTTCCTTACCAAGTACTTCATATTATACCCTTTTGTTAAGTGTTGCGTACATCAAGGTGTATCTTAAAGTATCTTGGTAGCAGAAAATAACTAAAATAGGTAAGTTTATCAGAAAAGAAAAAACCTTGTTTAACTGAACAAGTGTTGCATACGCCAAAGTGTGTCTAAAAGTATCTTAGTAACACAAGAAAAGAGAAAAAAGCATTGATGTTAACAAAAACTGGATTGTTCCACTGAAATAATAAATAAATAATTACAAAAAGTGCGCTTAAAAAGAACAAATGTATTCAGATAAAGTATTTTGTTAGACTATTAAGTCCAAGATGGTTACATTTTTACCCTCTAAACCATTTGTATTATATTTTTGTTTTCCTAATAAAGACAGTCACCTGAATTAATTTTGTCTCCAGACCTTTTATTTTTATTTTTTACATTTTGTAACAATCTTAAAACATTTGTAGAGAACAAACACTGTGGTTAAAATGAGTGTCTTTATGACGTCTCTCACACAGTTGGTATTTTTCACAAAATTCATTTTTAAACACATCATCTTGATACAGAGATAACACATTTTCTTAAGACAACCCTGACGCTCTTTTTACATAGGTAGAATACACAATGTTTTTCTTTGAGAGGTCCTTAGTTTTAAATGATCTGGTGAGTAGGGTGTGACTTGTTATGTTGAGTGGGAGGCGGAGTCCTCTGCAAAAGTGAGAGTCTTTTTCACCAGTATAATGTCGATCGATGTCTGACTCTGTTTAAAAAAAAGTTCTTTAAGCTTTGTAGCTTTTTCATCTATCATCTCCAACCAAGCAGCAATAGGTCAACATTTAAGAATAAGTAATAGTTTGTCAAGATTTTACGGAAAAAGTCAAAAAAGTATAGTTTGTCAGAAATATGGAAAAGTCATTGTGTACAAATAGTATGTTGAAAATCAAAAGAAAGAAAACTCAATTCATTACAAATTATGAATATTTTACCCTGTTCTAAAGTTGTGCACCCCTTAAAGAAAAACCCCTTCCTTACCAAGTACTTCATATTATACCCTTTTGTTAAGTGTTGCGTACATCAAGGTGTATCTTAAAGTATCTTGGTAGCAGAAAATAACTAAAATAGGTAAGTTTATCAGAAAAGAAAAAACCTTGTTTAACTGAACAAGTGTTGCATACGCCAAAGTGTGTCTAAAAGTATCTTAGTAACACAAGAAAAGAGAAAAAAGCATTGATGTTAACAAAAACTGGATTGTTCCACTGAAATAATAAATAAATAATTACAAAAAGTGCGCTTAAAAAGAACAAATGTATTCAGATAAAGTATTTTGTTAGACTATTAAGTCCAAGATGGTTACATTTTTACCCTCTAAACCATTTGTATTATATTTTTGTTTTCCTAATAAAGACAGAGTCACCTGAATTAATTTTGTCTCCAGACCTTTTATTTTTATTTTTTACATTTTGTGACAATCTTAAAACATTTGTAGAGAACAAACACTGTGGTTAAAATGAGTGTCTTTATGACGTCTCTCACACAGTTGGTATTTTTCACAAAATTCATTTTTAAACACATCATCTTGATACAGAGATAACACATTTTCGTAAGACAACCCTGACGCTCTTTTTACATAGGTAGAATACACAATGTTTTTCTTTGAGGGGTCCTTAGTTTTAAATGATCTGGTGAGTAGGGTGTGACTTGTTATGTTGAGTGGGAGGCGGAGTCCTCTGCAAAAGTGAGAGTCTTTTTCACAAGTATAATGTCGATCGATGTCTGACTCTTTTTAAAAAAAAGTTCTTTAAGCTTTTTAGCTTTTCCATCAATCATTTTCAGCCAAGCAGTCAGAGGCACCCGCAAGGATGTCTGAGAAAACCCCGCATGTACAGTTGAAATACTCCAAAACAAAATCATCAGAGAGGTCCTTCCCCAGTGTCACCATACGGCTTGTACGGTAATACCCTCGCCCCAATGGTCTGCTTTTAGTTTCCCAGACGGTGCTTGTCAGGACTCTTCTTACTTCTGTCGGCGGGGAAATATCTCCTTCTTCTTCCTCCACCTTGAGGGGCAGCGGTGAAAACTCTTCTTGATCTCACATGCTGTCTGTGTTTCCTTTGCTTTTACTTGCAAATATCTTATGTCACCATATGTGACGTATGAGGCCCTGGTTGTAGAGCGTCCCGAATGGCCGTATTGAACCGAATGAACACCAAGTTGTTGATTCCCCTGGAGACTCGGATGGAGTAGATGGAGGTTGATACATATCAGTGTCAGCCATATCAATGTCAGCCATAGCGCTGTCGAGATCGGGTGTCCAGATTGTTTTAGAGGATGGGGGTCCTCCAGGCGTTTGCTCCATGCTGTAACTCGCGGGGAGAGACTTGTTTTTTCTCAGATCCATTGTTAGTGTTCAACAAATGTCCTTGAGGGGTCCTTACTTTTAAATGATCTGGTGAGTAGGGCGGGGGGTTGTTATGTTGAGGGGGAGGCGGAGCCCTTGTACAAGCTGGAGGCTTCATGGAGTGAAATGGAGCAGAAACACATTTTAAGAAAACTTCTCTTTATGAATACAGCAACATTCTAATATTATCCCTAGTACAACCTCACACAAACTTAATATTGGGTTTCCTTATAGTGGTGTAAAATAATTATAAAAAGACAAAGATCATGTTTTTAAAATTGTTTTATTATTTCCCCTCTTCAGAGAGACTTTTCTTATAGTTAGTAAAAAGTAATTACACATTAGTTCACAGTCCCTACAATTAAATAAAGAGAATATCCTCAGGTATCACTATTAAAAAACCTAAATAAGATCTTTTAAAAATAACATGAATATCCCCTTTGTAAAACATATACTGCATTCGTATACTTCCAAGAGACTCCTAAACATCTACTTGGGCAGTGTGAATTGAACGATAAACCGATCACTGTAAATGAAACGCGGAGAGAAGCAGCAGTGCAAATCGTTAAGTCTATTACCATGTATGCACTACGGCATTAACTTGGTAAAATGTAATGTGTTTTTATGAAAATGTGTTCAATGTTGTGTTTTCAATTAAACAACCATTACAAAATGAAAATGTGTTTTTTTATAGATGTAATGCGCTTCTCATCTCACAGATAGTGTCCTAAATCAGCATACATTCCAAGCTTATCTCTACCCCCACATCAAAAAGCCAGCTCCTGAGAGTCTTTTACAGTCAGACCGAGGGGGAAATCTGTCACTTCCTCACAGAGTCCCTCCTCCAACACACATGAACGCGCACATGACCAAAAGAGGGCGCGAGATAAGTTTGTGCACAGATCTTTTGGCTGTACTCTGAACCCGGCCCAGGGTACTGCATTCAATTCTTGACTGGCGCTTCAGACGGATGGTGGTACGTTGTTACACAGGCCTCTCGATGATTAAACCCTTATCGAGAGGTCTCTCGGACATTTTTCTTTTTTGAAAAAGGTGACTTGGTAAGCGGAATTGTCAGTCTTTTTTTAATTTAGTTTGAGCATATCTCTATACACTCCTCTGCTGGCTCATAGCCTCAGGAGGGGTGGGGCAAAGGAGGGAGGCTTGGAGGGGGGAGGGTAGGCACTTATACAGAGATTAACATCAAAGGGCATACATCAGAAGGCTAATTACACAACTCTGAGGGGCAGGGGTCAAATAACTTTAAAGAGACTGGCTTAATCAATACATCAAAGAACTAGACAACAAAAGGGACTGCCTGGGGCTTTTCACTCATATCTGATTACAAAGCTAATTATTCAACTCTGAGGGCAGGGGTCAAATACCTTAACTTCATAGAGACTGTCTTAATCAATACATCAAAGAACTATACAACAAAGGGACTGCCTGGGGCATTTCAATCCTATCTGATTACAAGGCTAATTACTCAACTCTCAGGGGCAAGGGTCAAATACCTTAACTTTAAAGAGAGCACTTATACAGTACATCAAAGAACTACGCCGGGGGGGCTTTCACTCCAATCTGATGGACAATGGGAGGCGGGACTTATCTCATTGGCCAATGGGAGACGGACTTAGCTCATTTGCATAATTGCGGGCGTGTCCATCTGTCACTTACTATGCATACTAATGTGACGAAAGCGGCATTGGTATAACTACTAAAGGCAACAAAGCTGGCGGAGGTATATTGCCCTTTTTTAAAAATGTCTAAGTAAAGCATGTCAAGAAAATGGCAAATAAATCTTATTTACAAGTGGACACATGTCGTATCTCCCAATATTTACACAAAGTCTCCAAACTGTAAACCTAACTGTCAGCTATGTTGGGTTTTGTCAATAGTGAGGTGGAGTACGTTGGGGGTTTGGGGTTGAATGGGAGTGGAGTGAATCTTGAAGCAAATGGAGAAAGCCGCAGTTAGATTCAAGCGCAGCTTCAGCATTTGGTCTGCTCTCCTCATAACTTTGGTCTTGCTCTCCTGAGCTGTCTAACAGTTGGATGTTTCAGTGAATACAGACTGAGTGAGGAGGCGGACCCTCAGAGGGCCCAGCTGCTGGGCTTCCAGCTCCTGCTGGCCAGGGTGGAGTGTTCCAACCTGCTGGAGCTCCTGGAGAGGCTGGGACCACAGGTAAACCATAAATCACCAAAGGATAATATAATCAAACAGCATCCAATTGTATAGTCAATTAAAATGTCTACCTAATAAAGTCCATATGGGGATTTATATTTGAATGAAAATCCTTTCAAAAGAGTCTGAGTCTGTACAAAAATTAAACAAATAAAAAAACTGAAACCAAATCCTTCACAAAGCTTTGAAAATCCAAATCAAATCACATGATGATCACATGATTTCTAAAGCACATTATCATAGTTATACACTAGCCTCACAGGGTTAGATATGCTTTACAGCATACAACACCCTCTATCCATTAACCCTTGTAGCGCATAAGGAAGAACTCCAAGTTTTAAATGAGATCAAAATAGAAAGTAACTTTACGAGGAAACAAAAGCAGAATCCCATAAAGAACTCAAAGGAAGATATAGTTTGAGGCTGCAATGATAGGAATCAGAAAGCCATGATAGAAGTGTACTTTTGGAATAGGATTGCAACTGCAAAAAAGAAACACCTCTATCACCTCTATGGCTCGTAATATTGAATACCATTTTGCCCTGAACAATGATCAAACAGTGCATGCAGCTCATTACTATGCAATATAAACATGCCATACTGATGGGGATACTTAGTGACCCCCTGTCCCCCACCCAACAATGAGATGTGATTGAATGGCAGCCATGGTCCAAGTGATTCAGTCTAGTTCAACTGCTTTCATGTGACCGGTCTGATTCCTCTGCAGGAGTGGCTGGATGTTCTCCAGAGGAAAGCAGGGCCGAAGACCCTGGAAGAGAACACAACTAAAGGTCAAAGGAAAGAAGAGGAGGAGGAGATAAAGAAGGAAGAGGAGGCCGATAGGAGAGAAGTAAGACAGATGGCTGGTTGGCTGTGATGACAATTAGAAGAAGGGAAATGAAAGAGAGCAGACAGGATATCGGTCAAATGAATGCAAACAGTGCGGTTTCCTGCTGTGATGAACAGATCAGAAACCTTCCTGCTATCAGAACAGTAATGGATCGACATGTTACTCATCGTAGCAGCATACAATGAAAAACACCACACAACTTTAAACAACATAATGAATCACAATGATAGAATGATGTGTGTGAGTGCTATCAGTAACATCTTAAGGGCTTTTGTCAAGAACAGTGTGTTAAAGCACAGCATGTGAAGATGTTTCACGTGGTTCTGTCATCCACTACCTTCTGTGCCAACTCCAGGGTATTCTCAATATGTAGCATATGGGATGGGAAATATGTCTGAATACTCAAGCTATTTTCAAATGCACTCACTCGTCTTAATGTGTCACTGTCAAATCAAGACTCACCATGTTTCGGTAGGATCTCCATTGGTACTCAGTGGCGGATAGTAACAAAGTACATTTACCCAAGTAGGGTACTTAAGTACAATGAGGTACTTGTACTTTATTCTCAGTTATTTCTACTTTATATTTCTACTCCACTACATTTATCCGACAGCTTTTGTTACTAGTTACTTTTTAGGTTTAGATTATTAGCTACTATAATGCAAAATATGAATAAATGATTAAATAAACCTACATTTACACATTGGTTAAGATATCCAGCAGCAGTATATAAAGTTATTCAAATGAGCTCCAGTTGTGGGGTAAAAACACATGAATAATGATAACCCAGTAACTCATTATACGATTCGGAAATAGGCCATTACTCATAACGAGTACTTTTACTTTAGTACTTGTGGTACTTGATGTTTATTTTGATCCCAAAACTTTGTACTTTTACTTAAGTAAGGTTTTGAATGCAGAACTTCATCTTGTAACAAAGTACTTTTCAAATGTAGTATTTTGCTACTTTTATTGAAGTAAAAAATCTTCACCCACTACTTGTATTAATGCTAAATGAGAAGGTCTACTACAGTGTATGACAGATACTTCACCAAACAGCCTGAGGCCTGCAGAACTTGCTAACACACATCTGGGCTATTTCTCCAGGATCCTCAGAGTTTAGACAGCCGGCCGGAGTTCAAGCCTCAGCCCAAGCCCCGCCGCAGCCACCTCACCAGTGTGGATCAGTCCATCCTGGAGATGCACAAGTCCTACCCTGACCTGTCCATCAAGGGCCGCCGCCTGGTGCCGCACAGGGCCCCCAGAGAGGACAGCAGAGGGAGAGAGGGTCGTCCGGGCAGCACCGACACTCACTGTGATGAGGCTGGAGCTGATGGAGGCACCACAGCTGCTGCTCCCTCTGTCCACAGGACGGAGGATGGCCTCACAGCTGAGGGAGTGATAGGTGAAGAAAGCAGAGGCAGTGGCTGTTCTGACAGGATCAGTGGAGGGAGCGCCCCCCCAGGAGACCCCCTCAGCAGCAGTACCACTGATGGAGGCAGAGGGGAAGATGAGCTCAGTGGTCCTCCGGGTGTTTCCCTCCACATCACTCTGAGAGCTGGATCTAAAGGGGAGCAGAACCTGAAGCCCGGAGACCCTCAGCCCGCAGCAGAGCACTCTGCAGCAGGTAACACTCCATTTAAAGCATTATTCAATATTCACCATACCAGCTGATTCATCTGCACCTACACCAGTACTTTCACAAGTCGTGCTGCTCAATTTACACAGAGGTGGAAGTAGTACTCAGGTTTTATTCTGCAGTAAAAGTAGCAGGACTTAATTGTGTACTGTTACAAGTAAAGTACCTGCATATAAATCTTCCTTGAGTAAAAGTACAACAGCTTGCACTTAAGAATCTAAAGTTAAAGTAGTCTTGATGCTTAATGGCTCATTTCAGAATGATATTCATGGTATTCCTGAATGATTGGTCTATCAAGTCTAGTTCATCACAGCTGGGGCTAAGTGCAATGACTTGCTGCTGGATAGCTAGAAGAGGCTCTATTCTGCTTTATGGGGCTCCCTCACGCTATGTGTGATATATATGGTGTTCCCTTCAGAGGGAGTTTCTCTCCCACACACATGAACCTGAAAATGAGTCGCATTAAGTGAAAGTAATCAGGTAAGGTAAAGTGAATCAAACGTATACCTAAGTACAGTACTTTAAATGTACTTGAATATTGTCCACCGCAGCACATATATGAGCCAAACTAATAGGTGCACGGAGAGAAGCCCACACAGATTTATTCTCAATTTTCAAAATATGAAACGAAGTGCACTGCATGCTTTCACGCCTGCGTCAATCGGGGCCTGAGAAGAGGTAATGAGAGGGTGTTCCCACAGAATACAAAACGTCAGTTTATTATCACAAAGCCTAAGCCTCATTTTCAATATTACGTTACTGACTCTCTTCTTCAAGTTTCATTTACCTCAAGAATCGAAGGTTCTGTTTCTCACTGTACTGAAAATGCACCCGCAGTATAAACGTGAAACTCTGATTTCCAGTCCTTCAGAATAAGACCCCCGCCCCCCCGAAGCTGTCCTCTCTGAGCTCCCTGGAAGAGGGTCAGTTGCTCAAAGGGCTCAGAGAGAGGATGGGCCAGCTCAGTGTGCAGGAGACCAGTGAGGAAGGGAGGGGAAGACATCACAAAAGAGAAGAAGACAACATGAAAAAAGAGAGGAGGAGGAAAGAGAGGAAGGCCAGCGCAGAGGGGGGGGGCGAGGAGCAGACCCTCAGGACCCCTCTGATGGAGCCGGGGCCAGCCCCCTGCCCCCCTCAGCTCCGTCCTGCGGAGGAGAGGGAGCACCCCCCGCTGAGCAGCAGGACAGCAGACTGCCAGGTCTGTGCAGGAGAGACGGGCCGGGGGGGGGAGGAGGAGCTGGCTCCGAGCTTTGTTATCCTCTAGCACAGGGGTTCAAACTTTGCAAAGTCATCCCGCTGGCCGTATGTCTGACACCCCTGCTCTCCCTTCACAATAAATCAAATGCTCTTAAGGTTGATTTACATGATGGAAATTAATACTCAGCAATTCCAATATCGACCAAGATTGACCTGGACATATTTCAAATGGAAACTGAGAGCATTTTCAACTTGAAATGATCTGGCTCAGTAGAAAGAATGTGTTTTACCACCCTTCTTCTTTGTCTTTTGTTTGTTGTCTCCTGGCAAAATGCACTCTGGTAAGCAGTGATGGTGTAGTGTAAATGTGTATGGCTTTTATTGTGAAAGGTAACAATGGAATGTGCTGCTGTTTACAATGCAGGAGCCATTAAGAGTGTGCCATCTGTGTTCAGACTACAGACCTGCAGTGTCTGAAAACGTAAGCATTCTGTTTCGTACGTAAATGCAGCCTCATCTCCTGTGGAGACCGTGACCTGGTGGAAGGATCGCAGAGTGAGAGGCTTAGAGCAAAGATGGTGTCAATATCCTATAGACATTACATTGTACACAACGATTTTCCTCAGAGTGATAAATTAGATGTGTTTGCCTATTGTCACTTTAAAAGAATGTGATTGAATAACAAATGCAAAACCCCATGTATGCATACTCAGGTGGAGCTCTGCTGTGACTCCGGAGTGTCTGCAGCCGCTCTGCATATAACAAGCAGGACACGTGTTGAGTCTCTCCAGATGCATATTCCGTGAAACCACATAGAAATAAATCCTGTTCATTGTGTGCAATAATATTGCATTTAATTAATTGTTTCTGTCCGGATTATCAAAGACCCCCATCACCCCAGCCACAAACTGTTCTGTCTGCTGCCGCCTCACATGTGCCTTTGTTATTTGCATGCTTTGTTTGTGTGACCTCTGCACAAGTGTACACACGTTTTTTTTAAGTATTCATTGATTGTAGTCAAATAACTTCTTAAAAGGACGAAATAAAAACAACTCACAGTGCATGGATTATTTTTGTTTCGATTAAACGAGAGTTCAAATGTGACTGCAGGGATTAAATAATGTGGACTCAAAGTCAAAAGGACTGTGGGAAGGC
Source organism: Pseudochaenichthys georgianus (assembly GCF_902827115.2). NCBI lineage: Eukaryota > Metazoa > Chordata > Actinopteri > Perciformes > Channichthyidae > Pseudochaenichthys > Pseudochaenichthys georgianus. The sequence continues at coordinate 5,743,234 of NC_047517.1, read as the reverse complement.
AGGCTTTACTGTATGTACAGTATGAACAATGGTGCCCAGTGGACTCAGTTGCACCATGTTCTGTCAGTCTACACATTTAAACCATCACAAACCATGTGCTACAATACCCCACCATGTATAAACATCTGATATTTTATTCCTTATAAATGCTTCAATTAACATCTGAACAACAGCAGAGCAGATACACTAGACACTGATTAATATAGTAACATTCGTAAAAAATAGCAAAGGTTCCTTAGTTAAAAGGAGTTACAGAAAAACATTGGAGAACCTGTCCCTACTTGAATTAAATATTTGTACAGTGGATTTCCACATGTGATATCTGTGGAGCTGGAATGGTGTTTGTCTAGTCTGTGATGACTCAGTAAACAATCCAACACATGACATGTCACATCTGAGTAACAGCAACATCCAAGTGCATTTCAGTGATACATCAAACCAATACATACAGAATGACCAGAAATCTTCACGCAAATGAGAAATGAATCAGATCAAGGCAAGCTCAGTTTGAAGTTTGAGTCTTTTCAACTTCCGTTAAGAATTGTTGAAGTGCTTTGTTAAAAAACGGAGCTATTAGAAGAGTTTAAGATTCTCTAAAGCATTACACCCTTTAAGTGAGAACACCATTGTTGGTGAGGAAACGTTAGAATAGCTACTAAATATAAGCAATGTTTATACCTATGGACTAAACAGAAGTTGCCCATTGAAGAGAAATCTGCTGTCAAGTTACTAAAAAGTGAAGAGTGTGAGTGTGGCATCAGAGAGAGCTAGCTGTGAGGATCTTGTCACGGTGTTCTTTGTACCGGTGCAGCATCTCCTGGAGGTCCTGGTCCGCAGGAATCACCTGCACACACACGTCACACATCATGTTTAGGACTGCATGAGACAGGAACACACACGTCCTGTTTGCTGAGACACCTGGGGCCTATACTACGAAGCTGGTTCAACCTAACCTGGATATGTTTGAGTTAGCCGGTTGGCCTAATCCAAAACATACGCGCTCTCGCTAAACTGTACTACGACGCTGGTTATCAAGTGGATCGCTCAAGCCAGCCGTGTCCTATCTAGTTAGGTGCGCGTTCACATGAAAGGGGTGGTATCTGGAGCATTCGACCAATCACAAACATGGAGAAGCGCACTGACAGCGCAGCGTCATACTTCCTGAATGAAAAGTGAACTTTAATACTAGTCAAAAATGAAGAAGTTAAACTTTAAACATCCATGACTTAAACACTTTATCCAGGATAAAAGCCACAGAGCTGCACCTGCAAGGTGAATACAGCTGGGAACAGAACACGTGTTTGAATGCGTACATTAACAGGTTTATGATATCACTGCCCCGTCTAAAACACTATCTGACTTTCATTACATTTGTCTCGAGTGTTTCGTCAACTTAATGTGTTGCTTAAAATAATACTTCTGCATCCAGTCTGTGACACTGTGAGTGCTGCACGGCCAGATACGGCTCAGCTGACTCAGATCAGGAGATATATGATACATTATGAAGTGATATGCCGCGGACTGTACTTAATGTACTCTGATCCGGATACTTATGTTCTGGCCGATATTTAAGTAAGCTTTCTTAACGCTAATGTTATAATAGTCAGATTGCTCTGAAGATGGAGGTGATATTCTATTAATGTTCACGTTCACACAGTCGGTGATTTTTGCCTCTTTAAACTCCGCACACTGAGCTCTGATTGGTCAGCAGGCAGTGCTTTCACTGAGTTGAGCTCTTAGCCTGCAACCTAACCTGGTCCCGACCAGGTTAGCTGCTTAGCATATATTACCATGGAGATCTAGCCTGCTAAAAAGAGAACCAGCTTCGTAGGACCGGAAAGCCGGAGTTTCCCCTGAATTTAGCGAAAATCCTGCTTCGTAGTACAGGCCTCTGGAGAGGCAATGGAGTGATGCAGGAACACGTCTGGAAAGGAGTCCGCATGTCAGCGCTCCCTTGTCTTGAAGTCGTGAGGTGTTTTTAATCATTTTGGTTTGATGATGAAATAAGGCCTGTGGTTAAGACAAGCTGAAGATATTTTTGAAATTGGTTCTACAACATTAAATGCCTCGCTGGTGAATGTTTGTTTTTTTAAATGGAGCCCTTGCCAGGTTGGTAACCTTGTCACCTTAGGAAACATGTCATCACTGCACCCTCTATAGCATCACATCAAAGGAGGAACTATAGATCACAGCTCAGAACGCCACGACACACAGATCTGCTCCGCCTCACCAGAACAGGAGCAGGAAGAGGGGAGGAGCTCTTCTCGATGAGCCAATCCTCATACAGCTGGTGGATGGACTCCAGATACTCCTGGCAGACAGGCGGTGCAAAAGTGAGCCATTAGCACAATGAGAGTCTTCACACTCTTCCCTGTAAGTTGGTCGGCAGCTGGTCAGTACTGTTAAAGTGATTGTTAACGTCCTCACCAGTGGAATGACCTTCTCCTCCTCCCTCCTCCTCTGCTTCAGCCTCTCATGGCAGGTCTGAGGAGACGTCTGCAGGTACACTGCAGCCACAGGAGAGGGGCAGACACATTAAATGAGACAGGGGGGGGGTTATCAAGCCTTTAAGACTGAACGTTGGAACCACTCACTCAGGTTTCTCATTGCTTTGATTTGCAGTGCTAAAAGATTATTGCAATTTATGTGACTGGAATATATTCAATGAATATCAATGTTCCCTTCTTTAACATATCCAGAGGGAACACCTATACATGCAAATAGTGTTCTGGAAATGTGTATTATTAGGAATTGAATATGTATATATATATAAAGATGTACTTTATCAGATGAGTTCTATCTCTGTTTAGATGTGATCCTTTGTAATCAGGGGAGGAACGCTGCATCTCCCCACCTCCTCTACCGTCAAATAAAGCAACATTAGGATATGACCTCTAGCAGCGACGGCAACATACACAACAGAATGCATTGTTTCATGTCAAAGATGTGATGTTTACCCTCAGAGGGCTTTGTCAACCACAAAAGGTCAAACAGGACAATCTGCTGCTCAGCTAAGAATACACACCACCACACAGATTACAATCCGTGTTCTTTTTAGTAACTGATGACAATAGATGTTTTGTTTCCAATCAATCTTCCTATGATAATGTAACTGTATTCTCCATTTTTCTTTTTGTGTCTGGCAGATCTTTCATTTCAATACACCTTTAGTAAATGTGGGTTTTTGTATTCTCACCAATCAGATCCACAGGAATGGAAATGTTAGTTGTGATCCAATCAAACCACTCGCTGAGGACAGCGAAGTCCACCTCTGGCATTTTGCCACTGAAAAGAAATATGATCAAATCACAGGTTTAGTTGCACTGTGAAGGATTATTGATATATGTCTGACTGCTCGTTCACGTCGCTGGTTGTTTATTTATACAGAATCAAATGTCATCTATCGTGATAACATTTGTAAACCATGACAGAAATTGAATTCATATTGCCCACCCACACATTCTCATTCTTACAGAGAAATGTGGACATACAGAATCCTTCAAAGCAGCATTATTTGAGATCAAATGATCTGCTGTGAGGATCTATTATTCTCTTCTGGACAGGCGTGAAGGCTCCAACACACATACCTCCTGTAGAGGTTCTCCACAAAGATGTACTTGGCACTGAAGATGGAGCGCTCCATCATCCTGACCGGGGCTGACTGGAACAACAACAATAAGCACATACTGCTGATCACATTTTAATGTCAACACCTCAGCTATCCTTCTGTTGACAAAGCAGGTCGACATAGCAATCATTCAAATGGTGTAATCTAAAGCCACGTTTCCATTGCCCGGTACAGCTTTATTTGTCTCCACTGCAGGTGGCAGCTCTTCAGTGTAGGCGAAGAGATCAGCTGTTCACCATAGCAACGCTTGAGACTCATGTGTAAACAGGAGACTTGCTGAATCCTTTCTTCAAAAACAGAGAAGAGAAGCGTCTGCACTTAAGGCCCCTACACACCAAGCCGATTTCGGCCGTCGGTAGATGTCTGGCCGTCGATGAGCGTCCTGTTGCCCTGCTCAGATTGGTGTGTCGTGTCTTTGCGGCCGTGCCGACACCATCCGCGGCCGATTTAACATGGTGAATCGGCCGCGGAGCCTGCGGGCAAAATAAATCACTCTGATTGGCTGTTCAGCTTAGTGAAACACTATTTGTCTGAATGGGAGTGGAGCAGTACAGTACTTAAAGAGCCTGTGACAGCCTCCCAACAACTGTTGTGCAATGAAATATTGGGCTACTAGTAATCTCGAACAGTCAGTTTAAAAAAGAAAAAGCGATACCGTTCTGTTAAATATCAATAATTCCGAACATCGCGGGGAAATTCCTTCGACTCATTTTGGAGTTTTGGGGGAAGCCGGAAGTGACGTCAATGCGGGAACGCTTCGAGAGCCAAACACGGACAAAGTGTGTTGTCATGCGTAGAAATGGTGAATTACTGAGTTTAGGCACGTTAATAACGTTTTAATGAAGTTGACTACAGTATATTCATATTTGTCAGTGCTTTCATGTCAATTCGGCGACATAAACATAGATGATCGTGGTGAAGATGATGATTACATTAGGATTACAAATCGGGAGTGAGAGCTGCTGAATTTCCTCCCGTCGGATGTGATATAAAAACAAATCGATTATTTTTGTAGTTGTAAACTCGAATCCCGATGAGCCGGTACCGAAGTGGGCCGGTCGGATAAGTCACTAGCACATCCCCCATAGGCGGCGCGTGAGGCTCAGGTTTGAGAAGGCTAAATAACTTCTTTTACCTGACGCTGCCCGCCTCCGGCGTCTATAGAAAATAGATCCACTCAGTGTGCGGAGTTTAAATCTCTCAAGTCATATTACAGGATAAAGGAAATACAGTTTAAACTGCCATGCAGAGTAGACGCCGACGTGTCGCACTTATCATTCATATTACATCATCAATCAGATCATCGATCATATAATATCATAATATATCATATATGTCCTGATCTGAGTCAGCTTCTTCAGCCTCATCTGGCCGTGCAACACTCACAGTGTCACAGACTGGATGCAGAAGTATTATTTAACACATTATGTTGACGAAACACTCGAGACAAATGTAATTAAAGTCAGATCCACTCGTGTCTTAGACGTGAACGCGCTCTCAGCTGGAGAGAGAAACCCTGGCTTGATTTACCGAGTTGATAACCAGCGTCGTAGGACCGCTTAGCGAGATCTCGTTTGTTAGTTTGTTGTTGTTAGTTTGTTGTTGTTAGTTTGTTTGTTACTCAAACATATCCAGGGTCTGTTGAACTGGCTTCGTAGTACAGGGCACAGGTGGCTAGCAGCGCTAATGTCAAAGACACAGTCATTATACATTATATTTGTATTTTACCAGGATGCAGTGACACAAATATTTACATATTTACATGTACTATCTACAGCACCCTGACACCCCCCACTCCCCCCGTTGACAATTTACTAGCGGTACCGAAGTGGGCCGGTCGAGAGTCCCGGGATGATTTGTAGTCCCAGTCCACCACTGGCTACATGACCGTATGATCGCCCATATTGACGCACCTCATTCCTAAACTTCTAACAGATACAACATAAACCGATCCTTCAGCCTCATATGAGCTCTCAGACACGTTCAACATTAACCTGTCATCGCTGTCTGAGCTTGCTGCTGTGTGCGCCGTCGTGCGTTTACATCTGACTGTATATATATATAAAGGTTTACATGCAGATGCTGGGATCCTGGACGGTGCAGCTGGAGCGCTGTGCCCGCAATGACGTCACCCATCATTTGGCGGGACTTGAAGAATCCGCGAGAAGATCCAGAAAATGGTCAACATTGAAGGCAGATTAATGGTTATCAAAGTACAAATATCCAAAATCAGTTCAGTAACGGTTTTCAAAGGGACAATATTTACTCAAATTGATGGGTTTGGATGATGGGGGAAAACCGTGTCACAGGCTCTTTAAGTAAATGTACTTTGTTACTATCCACAATCTGCATAGAAGTATTTTAATGTTGTAGCTGTTCAAGATGGTCATTTTAAAATGTTTAAAAAATATACTGTTTGTAGTTAAACCAATAATAATGCTAGGGCTGCAACTGACTATTTGTTGTTTGTATCAAGCAGTCTGTCTTCCGGTTGTTGCCTCTTTTGAATGATGAATACACACTACCGCCACCTGCTGGTAAGGAGAGCTATTGCCACTCACGCATGCGTAGTTCGTACGTGCTACTTGGTCGGCGGCTGAAGTCTCTGCGGTATGTTCCAGTGCGACTGTTGGCCAAGACGCAGGAGACCCAACAGTCGTGTTCCGTCGGGACGTGTTCTTTGGTGTTTGTTTGGTGTGTAGGGGCCTAGTCTGTTGAGGGGAGAAGTGTGTTGCATAGTCTGGCCTGCTGCCAACGTGGTGCAGGATGTCTTGTGAAGCGATAGTAAAAATTCTCTCCAGTCAAGGCGTATGTAAACCATAATAGTTTTAGCCAACAGTAGACCTACTATGGTTGACAGGTGTCGGTCCAGCATGGACAGCTGGACATATGTCTGCAGTGTGAGGCCCCAGCGCTCAGGATCCTGGTACATGAGGCCCTGCAGGGACAGAGAGGAACAGCTGACAGCCAGCATGGCAGGCACACAGAACATGTATCCAAGCACAATGCATCTCCATGGGGATTACGCTGGATATTCAGGGTCCCCGGAGGATTGATCCTGATCATTTAAGGTGATTTCTCTAAGCCACCATTAGGCTAATAAGCACTTCGACATAAAGTACACACAAAAATGTAAATCAACTACATAGATTGCTATGAATTTAAAGGGTAAGTTCACACAAAGTGTAGTTGAATACATTTCCTTTCCTTCCTCTACTGCGATCTAGTGTCATGTAGTCAGACTGTAGAAGAATGCAGCTTATCAAGTGGGATACAAACAGCTTGATGTGTACAAGTCATATTGTAATGCTCTTAGAGCCTATCCTGTCAAATATTCAATGTTTGAACTGCACAAAATTACAAAATGATAGCAACTATGTCGGTTACAATACCAGAGGGTTGTGTCCACGGACATTCCTCCATTTAGAGACTGGTTCTGTTAGGACCTGGATCAGAACAGAAAGGGAAACTTCATTAATGAGCAGTACTGATGCTGGCAGTGTTGTGTGCCTTAGTATAATCATTTCATTGTCATCTGAATGTAAAACTGAGTGCATCTTTTTTATTTGCCTTCTTATCTTTCCTTAAATGTTGAGCTGCCTTAATTTCATATGCGTATAAAGGGTTCACAAAAGGTGTAAATGCAACAGAATCTTCAGTTTTAAATTGAAAGTTTAACCTTCTTATGTCACTTATATACTTACGTATGGTGAAAAAAGAGAGAACTATTGGAAGCAGAAAAAAAACAGCGTACTATACCATCTGACAAAGGCCTGTGCTATAATGCTTCAATTAACTGGCTATTCTTTATAATATACTCAGATCAATAGGAGACAGAGATGTTAAGTTATAATCAAGGGGTTTTATTATTATTTACAGCAGGGGGGGGGGGGACCGTTTTCCTCTCAAGAGCCATTTACATTTTTACAACATCCTCCGAGGGCCGTACAAATGATTGAACTCAACCTCTGCTTAAAAAAACTAAGATCACAGCCCATTCATTTGGCCTTTCTTTCATTCTGTGCAAAGAAAGAGCAACCTCTGAATCCAGACATCTCACAGTTGTGGAATGACCACCAAAACATTATGAACGCGGATCTAACCCATGGGACCGCACCGCCCGGCACGTTCATGTGACGTGTTCAGCACTACATGAGTTTTACCTTTACCCATGGACGCACAATAACAACGGATTATATGAATACTTTCGCGACGTTTCGCTCTCTCAAAAGTTGGGCCATTTTGTCTTCATGCGCCAATGAGCAACTCTCATAGGAATGAACGAGTCCCCGCCTCCCACGCTGTATTCCAGAACATTATAAAAGCATGGTAGACATGTGGAGATTATCCGGCTGAACAAAACGTGATGTCCAGCTATTTTCCAGAATCCTAATGTAACCCACTCAAATAGTGCAGTGAGTTTTAGACCCTGTAATAAACAGCAGCTCCCACTTGGGGCAGTGCTGGGGCAGTGCTGGGGCAGCAGAGTCTGCATATGAGGGAGGAGAGGAAGAGCAGGCCAGGTGTGGTTGTTAATGAGGCTCACTGAGTGGCAGCTGAGTGTGGGCCCTGTGTGTGTTCAAATTGTTTGATGATGTGCTTCTTTGATGCTGCGGGGAACCAGGAACTAGCAGAACTGACGGAAGTTTTTGGAGCTGCAGTTTTTTGTCTTTTCTTCACCAGAAAAAGGATTCTAAAGGATTATACCCACCAGAAAAAGGATTCTAAAGGATTATACCCACCAGAAAAAGGATTCTACTCACCAGAAAAAGGGTTCTAAAGGATTCTACTCTCCAGAAAAAGGATTCTAAAGGGTTCTACTCACCAGAAAAAGGGTTCTACTCACCAGAAAAAGGATTCTAAAGGATTCTACCCACCAGAAAAAGGCAGGGTTCATACACTTTTTCACCAATGATTTTCAATGACTTTTCCATGACTTCTCAATGACCTTTACCTCATTTTCCATGACCAAAAAAAAATTCCCACTGAAAATGGTTTATTTTAACATGGAACAGGAAAATAAGGTCTGCATATGAAACATGTTGTGCCTATCTAAAACAAATCAAATAGTAGGCTTACTCGCTTCTACACGCTAAAGCAACTGTAGTCAGGGAGGCTGGCATGAAAAAGGTGGCAAGGACCCGACCCCTGACCCCTTGAAAGCAGCAGTGTCAATAATAACAGAAACGCCAAAGAGTCACATCTAATAGAAATATATAAAAGCATTTATTTTAATTGTGTAACAGTCAGTTTATAATTCTGGCAGCACTGTTGAGCATTTTGAAAATGTATTGTCATGCCTGTGCAAGGCTTAGTCTTTCTATCTTTATCGCCACTGGTGTAAAGTAACTAAGTTCATAAACTCAACAAGTACTATACGTGGGTACAATGTTGAGATACTTGTACTTTATTTAAGTATTTCAATGTTTTGCTACTTTGTACTTCTACTCCTCTACAGTTCAGAGGTACATGGTGTACTTCTACTCCACTACAGTTCAGAGATACATGGTGTACTTCTACTCCTCTACAGTTCAGAGGTACATGGTGTACTTCTACTCCTCTACAGTTCAGAGGTACATGGTGTACGTCTACTCCACTACAGTTCAGAGGTACATAGTGTACTTCTACTCCTCTACAGTTCAGAGGTACATGGTGTACTTCTACTCCTCTACAGTTCAGAGGTACATGGTGTACTTCTACTCCTCTACAGTTCAGAGGTACATGGTGTACTTCTACTCCTCTACAGTTCAGAGGTACATGGTGTACTTCTACTCCACTACAGTTCAGAGGTACATGGTGTACTTTTCCTCCACTACATGTATTTAATACCTTTAGTTACTCTACAGATGTGGATGAATGATGGTAAATCTAATCAAGTGTTAAATCAGACTTTAGTTCCACCTGGAGTAAATCCACCAGCTGCCCTGCAGTCTACAAAGTACTTCAGACTAGCTGCACCTTTACCAGCTTTGAGAACACTTTCATGATCAATCATTATAAAACATATCATATATATTATTCTGAAATGGACCAATCTGCACAACGACTACTTTTACTGTCGCTACTTTACTTTCACTATATTTTGATGATAATACTTTTCTACTTTTACTTGAGTAACATTTTGAATGCAGGACTTTTACTGTAACAGAGTATTCCTACACTCTGGTACTTCTACTTTTACTCAAGTACAAGATCTGAGTACTTCTACTTTTACTACATGATCAGAGTACTTCTACTTTTACTCAAGTACAATACCTGAGTACTTCTACTTTTACTCAAGTACAAGATCTGAGTACTTCTACTTTTACTACATGATCAGAGTACTTCTACTTTTACTCAAGTACAAGACCTGAGTACTTCTACTTTTACTCAAGTACAAGACCTGAGTACTTCTACTTTTACTCAAGTACAAGACCTGAGTACTTCTACTTTTACTCAAGTACAACATCTGAGTACTATACTTTTATTAAGTACAAGATCTGAGTACTTCCACTTCTACTAAAGTACAAGATCTGAGTACTTCTACTAAAGTACAAGATCTGAGTACTTCTACTCGAGTACAAGATCTGAGTACTTCTACTTATCTGAGTACTTCTACTTTAACTCAAGTACAAGACCTGAGTACTTCTACTTTTACTCAAGTACAAGATCTGAGTACTTCTACTTTTACTACATGATCAGAGTACTTCTACTTTTACTCAAGTACAATACCTGAGTACTTCTACTTTTACTCAAGTACAAGATCTGAGTACTTCTACTTTTACTACATGATCAGAGTACTTCTACTTTTACTCAAGTACAAGACCTGAGTACTTCTACTTTTACTCAAGTACAAGACCTGAGTACTTCTACTTTTACTCAAGTACAACATCTGAGTACTATACTTTTATTAAGTACAAGATCTGAGTACTTCCACTTCTACTAAAGTACAAGATCTGAGTACTTCTACTCGAGTACAAGATCTGAGTACTTCTACTTATCTGAGTACTTCTACTTTAACTCAAGTACAAGACCTGAGTACTTCTACTTTTACTCAAGTACAAGATCTGAGTACTTCTACTTTTACTCTAGCACAATATCTATACTTGTAGTTGTACCACCTCCGTTTATAGCCTATGAAAAAAACTATTAGAAAACGAAGGCTAAAGCTAACGTTAGCAGATAGTGACAATGTATGCATGCTAGCTAGCTAGCTAGCTCAACGATTCCTTAATGATATTGTGACAGAAAAACATTTCAGTTCACATCACGCTCTGCCGCTCTGCTCTGAACGGCCTGTTCTAACAGCTGTTCACCAGCGGTGCAGTCTGTGCCACAGTGACTCCGCACAGTTAACGAACGCACCGTAGATAATGTAGCTGACCGTCATACCGGAACAGCAGAGTTCAACCGACAGGCAGGAAGACTCGAGCACACGGCTCGCGCTTCATATATTAAAAAATAACACCATGCGCGTCATGATGGCACATAACAGCTCGCGACCGCAGATTATTTTGGCGATTAGATAAAATGTAAATTATATTTGACGCAACTTTAGTTACATTTCCATGACTTTTCCAAAACTTTGGGATAAACATCGTTTTCCATAACTTTTCCAGGGCCTGGAATTTGCATTTTGAATTTCCATGACTTTTCCAGGTTTTCAATGACCGTACGAACCCTGTGATGGTCATTGGATTACCAGAGAGAGAGAAACTACAGACTACCCGGGTTCGATTATTGTTGTTTTGTCCATGATAGCAGATTGGGTTTCACTGGGGTGGATGAGGGGTTTGTGAAAGTGTTGTATGAATGTTTAATAAAATGCCAGCTATATTAATTTGATATTGTTTTTTCTATTTATATAATCTTCTACTCCTCATTGAAAGCAACCTAGTACATAAGAGTGTTACACTATGGAGAAATTGCATTGGTTTTTGTCGAAGGAACCGGAAGTGGTAAAATGCTAACTTACTTCCGGGTTTTAGGATGCGTCACTGTGGCACTCTATTATACATCGATGGTCAGAGCAGAAGAAGCCGTGTGTGCATTCACAGAGCATGCGCCCCTTAAGCCCCGCCCTCCCACTCTAGGCTCAGTAGAATGAATGGAGAGAAAATAAATCTCTTCGGCTTTTAGTGCATTTTACAACTTCAAGGACCGAATGATTCTAATAAGGGCTATAAAATAGTTCATACTGGGTAGTTTATTTAGTTAAAGAAAAATCATCCACTGATTTATAGACCATTCTTTCCCCATGTAAGTCAATGGGAAAAAGTGTTTCCGGGCCTGGCATCCAAACGGAAGTGTAGTACCGCCGTTTGGCCACCACGAATATTTTCATCTGAGTCCGGCGCACTTCCTGGGGGCTTGGTTAAATCGATGGGTTAAATGCCCAGCAATCGGCGCCACTCAATGATATAGTTATACTTTAAATAGTGGCTCTGCAGCAGGTATACTCGACATTGAGACCCTGTTTACACGAGGACGAAACGGGTTGTATCCGCATAGTTTCTCTTGCGTATAGCCCTTTCGTTTACACGAGGCCGTAACAAAACGATAGAAACGGACCCCACAAACGATAACGGGTCCCAAGGTGGATAGATCTGCAAACGGAACGCTCTGCGGGGTCAAACGGCTCCGTGTAATCGCCTCTATATGATCATTTTCTGATAACGATGAAATAGCCCCGCCTCCCTCTCCCCACGTCTCCTGCTCAGAGGTCAGCTGCTGGGCTGTCAGAAGAGGGGGAGGGAAAGAGAGGCTCCGTTTATTATTCTTATTATTATATAGAGCTGTTATCAATTTATTTTAAAGCTCAATAAATAACAAATAAGACCTTTGACCGGTACTTTTCTAATTTTGTACGGAAGATTTCAACTTTAACAGACATGTTGACCGGCGACATTTGTTTTTAACGGAAACTCTGCCGCGCGCGGCCACAGAGTTCACTTCCTGGGGGCTTGCTCTACTACACCCCTTTCAGACGAGACATATACCATGTGAAGACACATTACGCTCGTGTTGTGTTCAAGGAACTTGTCCTTGGCCAGGAAAAACAGGCACTCGCTTGTTTAATTATTTTGCAGTCTAGATTTCTTAAACATTTTTTTAAGTGAGAAGTTGTCCGTCAGTCCGTGAGTCGGACCCCCCCCCAAACGAAAACGCTTCGGTTCTCCACGAATTACACAAGTCACCCAAATCAGCGTGAGTTGCCGAAAAGCGACTAATTTGCATGCATGTAAAACTCTGTTTGTGCAACACCTACAGTGGTACTTCCTGGAGGGAGGAGCACATGCACACAAAACAGCAATATGCACAGCGTTGGTGTATTACTTTGTTTAGTCGTACCTCTATATTGCTAGTTTTGCTGAAATATTCCAGACAGGTCGTCTTCCCACTGGCAATGTTCCCCTCAATGCAGATCTGAAAACAGCGACAGAGAGACAGATGATCAGGCCGGTCCACACGAATGATTGAGAAAAATGTAGAATACAAGAGGTACGAGCTCGTTTTTTAGCATTACGATTAGCATTTACTCCCCCGTAAAAAATGTAATACTTGGAAGGCACAGTAGATGAATGAATGGGGGCTTACCACTGCCTTCTTATCCTCACCATTACGCACCAGCTTTCCTTGGGAGAAAGACAACATAGTGAGACAAGACTTTACTACCCACAAGCCCCAGCGCTGGCCTCTCTCAGTGAGAGGGACAGACACATGCAACAGGTAGGGTGTTGGTATAAGAGGGCTTTAGTATAAGAAATAAGATACCTGTGAAGTTTGTCTGGGTCTGTATTCCAGGGCATTGGATTGGAAATGTAACAATGCCTGAGGCTATATGCTTTGAGGGTTTTCCCGAACATTAAAAGGCTAAGGCGCAGCAGACAAGCCAGTTTGGGTGCCACCAAACCCAGAAAGCAGAAAAATAAAAGATGAGAGCATCCCAACTAATAGACCCGTTTAGCAGGTTTTGTCTTCATGCTTTTTGGGTCATGTTTATTAATTACCATCTTGCTTTTCACAGATATTGACATCAGGTCAGCAGAAAGTCTACATATCTTTAGCTGCAAACTGAAGCCCACCTGTTTCGCATGTATCTGGCCATTAAATTGAAGAAAAAATAAATAAATGGAGCAATAGTGAAACGAATGTATCGTCCATTCAATGGTTTGGCTTTTTTTAAGCAAATAAAACTGTACTTTAATTGTTGTTCTGTGTTTGTATCTTTATGGTTTATAGCACTTATTCTAAGTGTCAGCTATATTAGATGTAATGTATATGTAATAACAATGTTTCAAAATGATGTGCAACTGCATAACCTTAGGTCAAAAATAAATCTTCACATTTTATTGGAGGAAGATTAGTATGTCACTTATTGGGTTATTTTCTAGTATAAGAGCAGGGATAGCTTCATTTGAAGTCATACAAATAATGAAGGGAGAAAATGAAACCACTGAAGCTATGAGGAAGAGAAACCGGTTTATGTAAATACAAAACCAAGTTGAAATGGACTCAGATAAAATACTAAAGCTGGATTTATTATTAGGGGCCAGTTTGTATTGTTCTAGGGTCGCTTCTGACTACTTCTCTCTGTATTAAACATTAAAGTGTTATCCTCCCGCCTCCAGGTATCGAACAGGAGCCCCCAGGCAGCTCTCAACTGCCTTGTGTTGAAAGGTGCTACCTATATAAATAAACTTGCCTTGCCTCACCTGTCGCGTGATGCGCGCCGCTGGCAGCTGGGCTCGGGATCAAAGTGCCGCTGTTAGCCGGGGTCTTTTTTCCACTGTAATAAGCGACACCACAGAGAGACGAAGGAGACACCACATATGGAGGTAATGTTCTCACGCACCTTACTACTAACTTCCCACTAAAACCTGCTGCCAACATCTCGCAGCACAGACACCTCTCGGCAGACCTCTGTGACCACTGATGTTGCACGCAACCGTGATGTCATGTGGATGATAAACAGGAAGAAACAACTTCTTCTTCTTCTTCTTCTTCTTCTTCTTCTTCTGTGGTTTTGTTAACGGATATCAAACCAACTGAAGGCTGCATACCGCCAACTACTGTATCGGAGTGTGTGGTGTTATATTATCTCAATATCAATTGTAAAGAAAGGATACAAAATATAACATATAAAGAAATATGTAATATATGTATTTATGAGACATGCACAAAGATGTTTTCTTCCCTTCGTTTCCAGCCCACTGTTCTCCTTATCATCGAAAAGTAAATAAAAAAATACATACGAAGCCTAGTCCATTTTTTAAAGATACAGTGAATAAAGCAATACCGCTGTTGAGGAACAACTTAGTCCAGTCAACACCAGCAAAATGACCACAGATTGGTTTGATTGTTTCATGTTTCATTGTGTTCTTGGGGAAACGTGTCATTGGGTGCTGGCAATATAATACAATTGATACCCTAAAACAAAGCATCTTACAGTTTCAAATTCAACAGAGCTGCTTTTAAAATACATTAAAAATAAATACAAATTCCACCTGTTTATAGAATCAATATGTCCAGGATCTACTCATTAGTGCGAATGCTGTTTATAGCATTCCACTATAGTGCTTCAAATCTTTATTCCGCTTAAACTTTTTATTTCAGCCAATACTTTGGCACTCCATAACTTCAGCTTATTTTCAGCTACAGAAACCATTCAAATATTAAACTATTCAGCCTGTTCAGGAATCGATGGGAAACCTTCAACTTTTTCAAAATATTTCATACTTTTTGAAATATTCAGCTTTTTAAACTCTCTTTTTTACATTGAAGTCAATGAGAAGAGCCTTCAAATCAGCCAATAATTTAGCTCTCCATAACTTTAGCTTACTTTCAGCTACAGAAACCATTCAAATATTAAACTATTCAGCCTTTTCAGCAATTGATAAGAAACCTTCAACTTTTTCAAAATATTTCATACTTTTTGAAATATTCAGCTTTTTAAACTATTTTTTAACATTGAAGTCAATGGAGATGCCTTCAAATCCTGTTTTCCTACACATACTTTCAGCTAGACACTTCATTCCAGCTTTCAAATGATCACAAGACCTTCAGCTATTCAAACTTGACTCTTCTTTTTGATATCTTTTAAACTTTTTGAGATATTGAATTTAGTTTGGAGCTGAGAGGCCTTTTTCAGAATTTAGCATTGGAGTGGATGGAGCAGCTCGTTAACTCTAGAGTGCTTTGATCTCAAAACAGAGTGCAGGACAGCTCAAAATTCTTCCCCAAAAATATTTTAAACTTGCCATAATTCCCAAACCCTACACTCCTCAGACATATTTTTTCATGAAAAACGTAGGAACACCTCCCCTAGGTTGGAAAATAAAAAAAGATTAAGGAAAAATATTAAACAAAATGCCTCTTGAGGGCATAAAGAGAGAAAAACGTTCAACATTCCTCCATTGAAGCCTATTGTAATTTCAGGCAGATATTTCCTCACGGTAGCAGCCGCACGCCTTTAGTTAAACTGCCAAAAAGGCCACATTATTAACCCAAAACTACACACAAATTAAACTTCAGATACTCAACTTCGTTGACATGCTTCACGTTTTGAAATTTCACAGATATCTGTTACGGTTCTTCCACAAAACGTTTATCTCTCATTCAGAACAATGGAAACCTGTGATCTCAACAGAGCTCGTTAGCTCAACTATAAACACCTGTGTAATGGAACACGATGATGTCATCACTCCAACTGACATGCAGCAGACTTCAACAGTCCAGCTGTGAAGACATCTTCAGGACAGTTTTGAGATTTCTTCCAATCGACACTGTCTAATCGCCCCCCAATCTTCACTTGTATATCACCGGTCCATGCCTCAAGAGCTCTACGCCAAATCTGAGATCTCACCATATGCCGTTTCCATGGAAACCCATCCCTCGCCATAAAACATGATGTCGCTATAAGTCCAATGGACAGAGTCCAATCATCCCCCAATCTTCACTTGTATATCACCGGTCCATGCCTCAACAGCTCTACGCCAAATCTGAGATCTCACCATATGCCGTTTCCATGGAAACCCATCCCTCGCCATAAAACATGATGTCGCTATAAGTCCAATGGACACGGTCCAATCATCCCTCAATCTTCACTTGTATATCACCGGTCCATGCCTCAACAGCTCTACGCCAAATCTGAGATCTCACCATATGCCGTTTCCATGGAAACGCATCCCTCGCCATAAAATATGATGTCACTATAACTCCTATGCAAATGTTCAAAGAGTGCTCATACTTCATATGTGTGCTAACAGTGCAGCCGTGAAGACATCTACGTGACAGTTTTGAGATTTCTTCTTTGAGATTTCTTCATGGCAACACAATGCTCACCATGAAACACGGTTTTCTCATAACTTCAGTGAAAATACTCGAAATGGCCCAAAACTTCATAGGTTTGGTAACAATGCAGCCATCAACACATCTAAGAGTATTATGGGATGTCATCAAATGCCGTTGCCATGGCGACAGATCATTCACCATCAAGTTAGTTCAAAAGTTTCCCAAGCCTTTTTACTTTCTTTTCTCATCTTAGTACAAATTCATTCACTACTACTTACATCTGATATATAACTCCTTCAGCCTATTTTCAGCTGCAGAACCCATTCAACTATTGCATTATTCAGCTATTTCAGGACATCATGGCTATATACATGTTGTTGTTTAATTTTGGCCGCTGTTACTCTCATGAGCGAGGCAGAAAATAATAGTTTTAACATGCCAAAAAGCTGCTGTGTCGTTTATTGCACCTCAAACATTAAAACAAATCCAGAGTTACGTGTTTCTGTACTTCCTCTAAGAAGAAAGGACAGTAACAGAAGATCTCTGTGACGCCAGATGTGGTGTTGTTAATGCGATATGATATCCGAAAAAAAATCAGTTTAGGATGGCCGAAGACACTACACTACCCATAATCCCCAGCTATCGTTTGGGACTACAGTCCCGTTGACAAACCCCGTGATTAATCTTCAAGCTCTGTGATTGGTTGTTGGAGTGGCAGTGCGCCAAGGTTACGCCGAGCGTCAAGCTCTTTGAAATAGAACGAAACCACGTCAGACTATTCAAAACTGGACTCGAACGCCTCCCCAGAACTACACATGCTGGCTATTGTGTTTCGCAACATGTTCTCTATGGCACATCTCTACTGGGAATTGTAGTTTTAAAAGACGTTTTCGTTTTTCCAAAAATTAGAAGTTGACAGTATTAAACTGTGTACAGCCCTGGAGGTTTAGGCGATAGGAAACACATTGGTGTGTACACATTTAAAACATGTAATTACTACATGGGTGAAAATCGCTTGTATCCATAATGGGCAGCATTAATATATATTCTACTCCACTACAATTCAGAGGTTAACCTGGTATATTTACTCCACTACATTTACTTTAGTAACTCTGTATATTCTGATTAATGATGTGAAATATAAACAACCTTTAAATCAGACTTTAGTTACACCTGAGTAAAATGCAGGGAAAGGTGATTGTCAAGTGCCAACAATCAAGAGAGATATTTGATAGTTGGTGCTTGAGAAGACTAAACATTTATCTGCAGATCTCTATAAAGTATATTAATTACTCGTTATTCTCTACTAATAGTTAATTACAAGACATCTATCAATATGTGTGTACCTCCACCATTAAACTGTCAAATTCTGCACATTTATTATACTATCTACATACATAAGAGTATAATTATTGTGTATAATATCAGTTAAAATAAGTGCTTCAACATATAGGAATAACATTGCAGGAAAGCAATACATTAGACGTTAAGTACTTTCTCAGGCTTAATATTTATCTGTAGATAGATACCCCCAAAGCTTTTTTCTTATTTGAAAGAAGACCTTAACCTAAAGTATTATTTAATGTTTAAATAGAGGTTAATTAGTTTGTCTGTTTTGCACATCCTCCTATTAATATCTTTGTACATCGTGCACTAAACTGTTTTATTGTAGAGATCACTTACAGTATCTTCTTGATTTTTTATATTATATACTTCTATCACAGACCTTCTACTTTCCCCCTATGAAAATATGTACTCTTGTTATTTTTTTCATCAAATTCAACAAAAATAACATTATTCAACAAAAATAATTCAATAACGTGCTTTAACCACTAGGCGGTGCACACAAGGTACACACAGCATACTAATAATAACTGTGTATTAGGACACTTATGTAGGGGATAATGTGCTGCGACGCGGTCATTATGGGGAAAAGAACACCGACAGGCTGATCAGGAGCCCGACGCGAAGCGAAGGGATCTAGATCGGCATGAAGGTGTTCTTTTCCCCATAATGACCAAGTCGCTGCACATTATCCCGCTTATTACATGGCCACATTCTCAACAAAGTAACGTTATGACTCCCAATATTAATTGAAATGCTTTTATGGATTTAGAAAATGATTTTATTGATTTAAAAAATAGTTTTATGTATTGATTTAAATTGACATGCATCCGCGAAGAAAAATAGTCCGATGTTACTGTTTGAACTAACGTAGCAACGGCAGGAACTGCTTCGATAGCGTTTTTGAGGAGCTTTCTGATTACAGATTTGAAAACATCGCTGCTTGCTTTAAAAGTAGCACAATTCATTATGTCAAACCTTGGAAAGTATCTCGATATCCCTGCCCTGATGCCAAAGTAACTGCACACTGTATGTTTTGCCATTTGATGTATATGTCTGGACCGCTGCGTAAAAAGGAGGGTTTCTGCCCGTTACTTCTCCGCTGTTTTCTTGTCCCTCTTGTCTTTTTCTTTTCTTCACTGGGGACTCATCAGCCACTAACTATTACTCCAAATTACTGTGCTCTCCAAATATATTAAAATGAATGTTAAAATCCTCCATGTTGCTATCACACGACAGCGGAAAACTAAAGACAATCAGACAGTTTGCTTGCTTTTCAAACTGTTACATTTGAAAAACAGTGAGAGCGTCTCTTGTCAGTTTGAAAAGCCAACGGTAGGACCTGCTTGCGTTTTTGAGGAGCTTTTTGATTACAGATTTGAAAACATCGCTCCTTGCTTTAAAAGTAGCACAATTCATGATGTCAAACCTTGGAAAGTATCTAGATATCCCTGCCCTAATGACAAAGTAACTGGCAAGTGAATATGTGTCGCCGTTTGATGTCTATGTCTGGACCGCTGCGTAAAAAGGAGGGTTTCTGCCCCGTTACTTCTCCGCTGTTTTTCTTGTCCCAGTTCGGCCCAACTGTATACAGTTAAATCGACCGGACTTCTTTCTGAAGATGTGAGCGTCCTTAACAACGGTCAATAAGTGCTTGACAGCGGTCTGTCTGTTCGGTATTAACAACGTGTCACGTGTTCTGAATTGACCAATCAGAATCGAGTATTCAACTAAGCCATGTAATAAGTATGTATAACATCTGAAGATGTGTAGTTGGTACAGGATATTGCTATACTATTTCTCATGCTTTACTTCTACACATTAATATCTGATTTGTAAAACATTACAGACAGAAAGGCATATCCGTCATTTAATGGTAAGCTATTGAAATTGTGATTCCATAGATGTGTCTCCCATCACCCAAATTCCCTGACTATTCTCTCAACTCAGTATTTACATTCTTATATTCAAAGAAAATCAGTCCTTTTCTATCAGTTGTGCACCGTTATGGTGTAAATGTAACCTATCTACCAATTGGATCAAATTTAAAAGACAGCCGAATTAGTGTTGATACTGCAAGGAGACGTATTTTGTGAAAATAAATGCAAGGTGTTGTTTAATTGTTGATATATTTATGATCCACGTCACATATTCAGTTTTGGCGGCAGTTCTCCTGTTTGTCCAGAAGTCTTCTCATCAGGGCTCTATACATAAAGAACTACAGCAGATGTGTAATATTTAATGCAGCCGAACTGTGTATTACAATGCCGTTATGTGATGACTTCCAAAGAGAAAAGCAAGAACACTCTGAATAAAGTATTATTATTATTTTTATTTATTTTTTCGGATATCATGTCGCATTAACATCATATCCCAACATGCATTGCGCCTAAACATCCAATCAACGAGCATCAAGCTGAGGATCTTGGGTAATCTGTTCAGTGGGTTTGTGTCTTATATATACAGTCTATGGTTTGTGTGTATCCTCAAAATGTCCCTTATAGGCCTACGTCTGTTTCCGGTGACTTTATTTACGGCTAAAAAGCCCAAGATTATATAATTAAACGAATAAATAAAAACAAGGATAATTGTGTGTTATTGTTGGGTAAATAAGGAAAAAAAGATTTTCAAAAATACAGATTTCAGTATTTTGAGGCTCGAAGCCCCATTTATTTTCCTCACAGACGGGAAAAAAAGTCAGACATTATACGATTTAAAATAAAAACATAAAACACTGGCATGTAATTTACGTTAGAATAAATAGAATGGTTTTGAATAATAGATGAGTAAAATCTACACTTTACAGCCCGCCCACTTTTGGGGAAAACCAACGCTGTCATTTGAACGGCGATCAAGCCTGAAGCCACAGAGATCTTCTGTTACTGTCCTTTCTTCTTAGAGGAAGTACAGAAACACGTAACTCTGGATTTGTTTTAATGTTTGAGGTGCAACACAGCAGCTTTTCGGCATTTTAAAATATTATTTTCTGCTGGCGAAATTACAGCCTCGCCTACTGATTTCAAATGTGTGCTCTAAAATGATATTTATAAATGACTATTATCATTATTATAAGCAAGACAATAAATGGCAAAGATATGTAGAAAATAAACGTATTTAAGATACGTTCATAACAAACGTAACGTGGGGGGAAATATGCTTCTAGAAGATATGTAGAAAATAAACGTAATTGAGAATGCAGTTTAGTTCTGTGGGAACGTAATTTTTAGGAGACAGATGATACAAATGTTTGTGTCAGTAAATGTGTGGCGGGGGGGTTTGTGAAAAACGGGGACAGAGCTGCTGTCAGACGAACAGCTGTGCGGCGTCATCACAAACGGACGTCGCTTCACGTGACGCTCCGGAGGAAAGGACGTCCCATTGCTCTTAAAACTCATTTCCCTGCTTCTCGTGGTTTCCTTGCGTCCCTCCATGCTTCCCTGGAGTGAGGGACTAAACACAGGGAAACGACGCAAGTGAGGGAAGCAAGGATTTAATGTAACCGACCTGAGACGTTGGTTTTGTAGTCTGCCATTAAAACCATAGAGGAAGAAGAAGCAGCAGCAGCAGCAGCAGCAGAAAGCAGTAAGCAGTGAGCTAGCATGGCAACCAGTTCTGAGTCTAAACTGCAGCTGGTCCACAGACATGTCCGAGCCTTCCCCGACTTCCCGAAGAAAGGCATCCTGTTCCGGTAAGAGTCAGTTTACCGCTTCACCTGCAGAGTTCCAAAGCCTTTCCTGGCTACGGCTACCCACATTCAGTCTCTCCATGCAGTGTCAGTGCTACACGCACGCACGCGCACACACACCCTACAGAGGATATCATTTATTGCACGTGTGGTGCAGACCACTGTTTCTGTCAGAGATATATACATATTTTAAGACTTTGGTTTAGGGAAAAAGTTTACTGTAACCTTCTGAAAGGGTGTCTGACAGCATTTATTTCCTCCACACCACTGGGCGAGCTGGTCAGAGGGATCCGTTCAAATGTTGTCAGTAATTTGAGGAACTGTCGAAATGGCGAACGCAGATAAAGTTGAGCTCGAAAATCCTCCAGCATCATTGAAGTCTCCGGTTTGGGAACATTTTGGTTTCGTAGTTACGTACAAGGATGACGGACAAAGACAGGTGGACCGAACCAAAGCTGTTTGTCGGCATTGTTCAACTAAAATTGGTTACGCGGCTGGCAATACATCAAACTTGCACACTCATTTGAAAAGGCATCACCCAAACGTGAATATCACCGGTACCAAAAGACTGAAGTGCAAACCCAACTCCCACTAGCATTTAAGCCTCCACCACTCGCAGAAACTTCAGACCAAGCCAAAGCTATTACAAACGGCAAATATCCTTATGTTGCCATGTTAGCAAAGCGCTACCTGGCTGTATCTGCTACCTCTGTCCCTAGCGAGAAGGTGTTCTCCACAGCAGGAGACATTGCTAGTGCCAGCAGATCTCCCCTTTCGGCAAGCAATGTGGACAAGTACATTTTTATTTAAAAAAACATGAAAATACAATGACAAGCAAGTCATAATGTCAAACTGGCTGCTTAGATACTAGTACAGTACAGTTCAAATACAGATTATTTCAGTTAATCGAAAAGCTGCACCTTAATGTTTATTTTATTATATTTTATATTTATTTGAGTGAATATTCATAGTTTTAATAATAATTAAAAACCCAAAACTAATAGTTTATGTTTTGTGAGTACTAGTACAGTAAAGTTCAAATACAGATTATTTCAGTTCATCGAAATGCTGCACCTTAATGTTTATTTTATTATATTTTGTATTTATTTTGAGTGAATACATTATTCAGTTTAATAATAATTAAAAAAAAATATGTTATGTTTTGTGATAATTTTTTCTGCTGTACCGAACCGAACCGTGACCTAAAAACCGAGATACGTACCGAACCGAAATGTTTGTGAACCGTTACACCCCTACAACTGAATGCTTACCATTACCATGTTGTTCAGCAAAACGCCTCACAAACTGATTAAGATCAACAGCTTTAGTGCGTTTTGATTCAATGCTGAGTACAGCCACACTTGACAGTCTCTTCTCTGTCATTGTAGACCGCAAATGAAATACCTAATTCCTTCAGTACTTGGGTTCGAATCATAGACTGTATATATAAATGGACGTAGGGTCCGTGACATCACCCATAGGATTCTGCAGAGAAGCCCTTAGTAGGCGGAGTCGGCCACTAACGGCTCGACTGTCAGGTCAGAGTCTAATCCCGCCTGCTCCAAATAAGGGCAAAGAGGCGGAGCCGAGGCGGGACCTGCTGCCTCCGAACTGGAAGTAAACAGAGTTAGCTCAGGCTAAGAAGCTAAGCTAACATGAAATACATGCATACCAAGTTACTGCTAACAGTGTAGTTCCCCTATATAAACGTTACATTCATAATCAAATGAGACAATCTGCAAGAGAATTAGCTCTATTTTGTTATTCTTAATGCTTGTCATTCACACGTTGAGAAAAGACGGACTCCACCGCCCGGACCTAACGGAGCCGCAGTGGGCTAGCTCCGGGACGCCGGCTGGAGCTAGCCCCCTGCGGCTCCGTTAGCTCCGGTGGCCACCACTGGGATAATTGGGTCCCCTATTAACATTTGCTCCCGTTTAGCATTATGGGCGTCATAGCCATAGACTATACAAGTCTTACCCAAGGCTGAATCATAAACTAAAATGTATATGTAAATGTATGCATAAAGGGTTACGTCCTTAGTTGGCTAATAAGTAACAAGCTAAGCTACCAAGCACACAAACACCTGCGAACGGGGTTAACATGTATAATATTATCATTTTAGACTTCTTGGAAGTTCTGTTAGTACATTCAAGCGCACAGCACGACATTTTAATTGTCTGGTATTTGTAACAATATTCCCTAAAAGGCACAATCACCACGAACACGGCTAAAGCTAAAGGGTCAAGTGCAGTACTATGACTAACTAACGTTGTAGCCTCTATGGTTGTAGCCTAGCAGAGTGGACAAGTTGCTGTTAGCTGACAGTGAGGCACATGTCCATCAACGTGACCACGCCCTAATTTATGAAAAAACTTTAAGACCTAATATAAATAAAAGGGTCGTGTTAGAAAACAATTCACTCACAGATTCATAATCATGAAGGTGGAATCTAACTATATCGATAATAATATTTATTGCATCCATGGGTAGAAACATGTTTTTTTCTGCTGTAAAGTTGGGCATTTTAACATGGGGGTCTATGGAAATTGCTCCTTTCTGCAGCCAGTCCCTAGCGGCCCATGTATGAACTGCAGTGTGTGGCACTTTCGTATTGGCTTCCCGGCTGTTCCCCAGAATTTGCCGCTTGGTTCGAATGCTTCTCGTTTTGCGCCGTCCTGTTCAAATGAAATCGCCGCCAATCATATTTCCATGCTCGCGCCAGGGCCGGGGGAGGGGTTACAAGGCTCGCGTCTTGTGCTGCATTCACTTGCACTCGGACATTAGAGACTTTCTCTCATAAATGTCTGATGTGCCACAACTTTTCTTTAAAAACAAAGCTGGCAGCTGGGGTGGCAAGGCTATTTTTTAGGGTGACCCCATGCCACCCCGGTAGATCCACCCCTGCAGCCAATACAGAATAAATGTATATTAGATCAAACACATGCAGGCAGTGGCTTTATCAGCCCTCAGCAGGAGAACTACTAAATTGGAGAAATATAATTTTTAGGCCATGTTTTAAGTGCTAAATGAAACGTAAAATAAAAAATTAATCAACAAGAATTTGGATTAATTATTATCCTTCATTAACTATCAAGCATTGTCTTATACCAGCTTCTCCAATATGACAATGTGCGGTTTTCTCTTGTTTTTTAAGAAAATATAGGCCTCATATCCGTGGGTGCAAGCAACACATTTGAATACATGTTTAGGATAACTGTAACAACTTTCTTGTTGCCCCCACCTCAAATTCAAAGGTTTATAGTCATGTCCTAAACAAAACTACGGTGTAGTTTGTAATGAATGAACAACTTGGGTCACAGGTTCCTCAACTATGCAATTACAAGACATAAAAAAGAAAACGTGTAATAATAATAGTGCGAGCTTGAGTCTTTAATAGTCTTATGGCCTGTGACAGAACAGTTGGGGTTGATGGGGAATAATTTATAGTTTGTGAATGAAAGATTATTATTGTTACATGTAATTAATTTAATTATTAGCTACCAAATAAATCAGGTGTGCTGTTGGAATATAATTTCAAATGTATATGAAGCAGAAGCTCATAAGTGAGTCCTGAGCGTGTGCTAATGGTATGTGTGATGCAGGGATATCTGTCCAATCCTGAAGGATCCAGCAGCTCTGACAGCTGTGACCGACCTGTTTGAAGAACATGTGAGGAAGAACCACCCGCAGGTGGATCTGATCGTAGGTGAGGAACCAAAGCAAAGCTTCTTTTCATTATAAACTTAATAAGACTTTAAACTTAAAGTCTTATTTAGCCTTAAAGGAACTGCCTTTTTTTGTGACCAGAACAAGTTGGGATGGATCTAGGCTGACTGTAAAAATGTCCAATGTTTCATGGAATTCATTTGTGTTTTTACTTTGGGTCAGGGAAAGACTTCCATATAAACAAATGATATCTTTAGAATGTAAACACTTTGATGTGGGTTGTATTCATTTTCCGTACATTATATCCGGCCCTAACTTGTCCTCCTGTGTCTGAGTGCAGGTTTGGATGCTCGTGGCTTCCTGTTTGGTCCTCTGCTGGCTCAGAGGCTAGGTGTTGGATTTGTCCTGGTCAGAAAGATCGGCAAACTGCCTGGGAGCACTGTGTCTGTGGCGTATGATCTGGAGTATGGAAAGGTAAAGAACACACACACACACACACACACACACACACACACACACACACACACACACACACACAGAGGATTTGATTTGATTTAGCAGTTTTTACATTGTGGATAGAATGGCAATTAGGGAATAGAGGAATGTAGAGATTAATATATGAATTGATAAATATCTTAACACTAAAGCCACACATAGTTCTATATCCCTTTCTATTCCTACACATGTTCATTCTCACCTGACTGCTGCTCATCACATCACCACTCAACATCTGGGAGGATAACAGGCCAGTGTGTCTGCAGTGTTGGGGAGATACTTGTGTGCTTAGTAACTGTAATGTGATTACTGCTGTTATCAACAACTCCTGTCACGCTAATGCAGGAGTTGTTGATAACAGCAGTAATCACATTACAGGTACTAAGCACAAAATGATCTCGTTACTTGCGTGACTTTAAGCCCTCCATCTATCTGCATAACAAAACAAAAGTAATCAAAGTTCCTTCCTGCTTGCGCTACACGACGCAGGGATAAGGAGACAGAGCAGCAATGTGTTGGACGTCTCCTGAGGGGTGGAGAAATGCACACTATTTCAAATTTGTTTTGCAAAAGGACAAAAATGTGACTGATGTGTGAACTGTGCAGTCAGAAACATTTCTCGACTGCTACGAGAACATCTAATCTTCCATAGAGACTCCTTCTCATGAGGTGTAACCACTTCTTTGATCAGCATGTCCAGTGAGATGGGTACATCTAAGCTGAAAGAGCTACAGAGAGTTGTTAAAGTGGGTTTGTTCAAATTACATTTATAGACAATGTTATGTTCTTCCAAGTCTCATCACTGTCTGATATTGTGATGAGGGCCAAAGGGTCTACTTGGAAGAAGCTCATGACTTCAGGCAGGACATGTGTAATCTGATAAACAGTAAGAGTGTCCTCCTCCTCCTGCAGGCAGAGGTGGAGGTCCAGGAGGACGGCGTGGCTCCAGGACAGAAGGTTCTTCTGATCGATGACCTCTTGGCTACTGGAGGTCAGAAACCATGGTTACGTCAGCTTTACATGCATCATGTTAATCATGGCCATCACTCACAATTGATAAATGAAAACATGTTTGACCCAGTAGGCTCTTATCAAAGTGAGCAAGACTTCTGATAAATACTCCTCAAAATGCAAAAAAACACATTTAAACCTATAATAAAATAATCAATTAAAAACACCTTTAAATTATTAATAAACTCAACAAAAAAAGGAGATTTAAATGTTAAATAGATTTGCACTTTTTAGCTTAAATCCAAAATGTTTTCCTACTCGTTAGTGATTCTTCTGCTCCACTGTGGGAGCCATCTTGTATTTAAAGTGATGTTTGTGTGTGTGTTGTAGGGACATTGTACGCAGCCTGTGAGCTGATGAAGAAGCAGAAGGCTGATATTCTGGGATGCATGGTGGTCATCGAGCTCAAGGAGCTGAACGGCATCGACAAACTGAAACCACACCAGGTGTTCTCCCTGCTGCAGTACTGAGGAGCGCCACAGACAGACCTGGGATCAGGCCAAGCTCTTTGCTGAAGTGAACACGGCCTCACAAAGAAAGTGAACATGTTGTCTTTGTACTAAAAGACGGGTACTTCCAGTGTCTCCATCAGCAAACAGGAAAGCTCTTCATCTTCAATTAACCCTTTTTGTCCCATACATTTGTAACCCTTTATTTGACGGGATTCAAAGGGTCTTAACATCTGTACTCAGTGATAAGTCTTTTGAAGATATCCAAACACGGCCTTCTTTCACCGTTTTCCATCGTAGTCCCTGTGACCACTGTTCTCCTTACTAATGCAGCTTTCCTGTGTCCATGTCATTGTAATGTTCACAGCCTTTGTCCTTAATGTCTCACTTTTATCACACACATGGTAATGTAAGAAGTCTATAATGATACCATTTATCTGACTGATATTTTTGCATCTATAAAAGCTAAAAACTAACATTTGTATATATATTTTTTTCAAATGTGTCTTCTTCCAAATGAGAAGTTGTAATAGTCAGCCATCAGATGTGTCCTTGATCTATTCAATGCAAGCAGGGGTTTTCCTGCTACAGTCGAACTTGAAGTTTTCCAGAAGCTTGTGTTGGCTAATGTGAGCCATGAATCCTCTCTACCTCACATTGCAGCGTTCACTACACAGAGTTCCTACGGTGATTAAAACCCTGGAAAAGTCATGGAAATTCAAAATGCTAATTCCAGGCCCTGAAAAAGTCATGGAAATATAACCAAAGTTGCATCAAATATAATTTATATTTTATCTAATGGCCGAAATAGTAATACTATGATAATAAATACTGTATCGTAATGAAACGTAAAATGGCATTTAACTGACGAGGTATTTTGCTGGTGAGTTTTACAATCACGCCCTCTAGTCTACAGTGGCTAGTCTGTAGGAGCTCGTAAGCCTACTATTTGATTTGTTTTAGATGGGCACAACATGTTTCATACGCAGACCTTGTTTTCCAGCTTACCTGTTAAATACAAATGTTTCAGTGCTACTGCTGAGAAAGTCATTGTTTTGGTCATGGAGAGGTGATTGGTGACAAAGTGTATGAACCCTGACTATAGTAAATGAAATAAGTTGTGCTCTTAAATTATTTCCACTATTTTCTAATAACTTATATAATTATACTTCTCTACAGAGAAGAGACTTATTTTATTTGTGAGTGTACTTTTTAAGAACCATGGAAATACGTTATCATTAGACATACAATGCCAACCATATTATGAAAATAGTGCAAAGGTCAGGGGTCATTAGGAACATGCATATCTCCAAACAGTTACTTAGGATATTTGAATCAGGTACGAAGTGAAGGACCATCAACTTGTCACTCCTTTGATGGGGATTAGTGTGTTCAAAAATACATAGAAGGAAAACTGGGTCTTTCCTATTTTATTTCTCAATAAAAACAATACTTTAAATCCTAGCTAATACAAAATCTGAAAATGTAAGTAAGATTCCTTATGAACAACAAAAACACATGTATTACTTAACCACTATAACAACCTATTTGTAGGTTACTTGTGTTACCCTGGTTTTCAGAGTAGCATGCGTGAGGTGTCGCTATGGGATGGACCTCAGAAGCATCACTCTCAGTTAGCATGTTTGTACTAACGCTTGGTGAGGAACAAGTCTGGTGTATCGCTGCTATAACGATGTACCAAAGCTTTATGGATCAGCAATGCCTTCCAGCTGCTTTGACCTTTTAGCAAGCCGTTTCATTCTCATCTTTACCACTAGAGAAATATTGATAAAGAAAGAGCAGGAGGCACAAATACAACCGCAGAAAGTCTCAATTTATTCACTTCAAGTTTAGATCAGCTTATGTGCAGTTATCGAGTGAGACGCATGTTGTGTATCATGGAGAACAAAGACATGTCTGAACGCAATACGTCTTGTTGGATCTCCCTAATGATTAGGATTTTCTTTAGAGGTAGCATGAGCATTTTATACCAGTGGCAATATAATAAAAAAAAGTCGCCGTCGCTTTACGATTGTCATGTTTAATTAACTGAATTCACAGAAAACAGGCATCGGGATTCTGACAAACTTGTACTTGGTAAACAATGACTTGTAAAAATGTAAACTTTCATCAGTTCTACATTGTAGAAAATAGATCCAGAAAAAGACTGGAACAGCAACAACAGTTTCACGGATGAAACAAAACAAAGCACATCTTCATATTCTTTAACAGAACTGTGGTTAAAACAACCTTTTCTTTTAAAAGAAGCCCTTTAGACGGGAGCTCGCCTTCAGTTCACAGGTCCTGTAGCATGGACCTGAGAAAGGGGGGGGGGGATCACTGAGGTCATCATTCTGTCAGTCCTCTCAGGTCCTCTCCTCCTCGCGCAGTCTGCTGCTCAGTTGGTCCAGGACGATGTTGAGCTCCATGTTCTTGTTCAATTTCAGGTAAAAGTCCTTCCTGATTGGATGAATTTTCAGCCATTCACCGGCCACTTCTGCCAGCAGCCGGATGTGCTTCTCCATCTCACCTGTTCATTAGAGAGGAACAGCCAATCAGTAACAGTTGTTTCAAAATGATACAATAAGAACACGCTTCACATCACATGATAATAGTGAATGCTACAGTAAGACGTGGCTGATCCACCCCTTTTACTTCATACGATGCATAAACAATGTATGCAGGATGGTTCTCAGCTTCTCGCGCAAGTGGTGATGTGGATTCATCTCTGGTGGCTCTGGTTATTACCAAGCCATTCACATTTGTTGTCATGCACAAAAAAAAAAGTGCAGAATAAGTTGGTAATTTTAAAACAACAGGGGCACTTCCTGTCTGAACCTGGCACTGAGGATCTACACAGTATGACAACATGACCTCTCGAGTAGAAGTCAATGCAGTTAGTTCGTACTGAAAATAATCTCTGTGAGCTTAATATCACTACCAACCTGAGCTGAGGGCAGATCTGAAACTGGCCACCATCTTGTTACAGGCCACCTCCATTATTAAAGCTGGTTTCTTCTCTGCCACAAAAACGTTCCGGAGAATTCTGGCCAGCTCGGGGAGCCGTGACATCATCAGCAGGCGCCCCTCCTGGATGGGGTTTCTCGTCATGGCTGCCTGGAGCTTCTGGGCCTCCTTCGCACGAACCTGCAACACCAACAGAGCACCCAAATCAATATGAGGATAACAGAATCCATCATCTAACGGGGTGTGTCCCCATAAAGCACTGCCCACCCAGCACCATGTTCCCCTCCTGGAACACCTACCCTCTCCAACAGGGACTGGGACACTCCTTTCAGGGCCGGTGGGGCCTGAGTTTCTGATGGAGCTGGGGGTGGGGGGGTTGGTGGGTTCTGTGGAGGTGTGGGCTCTTTAGTCTCTTCAGTCTTCAGAGCCAGAGCGGCCAGAGCCTTCTCCATCTGAACGCAGGAAGAGAGGACATTTCCGTTTAGTTTTGACAGAACAATGCTCAGTGAATGCAATCAAAACACTGATAGTGAAATATACAGTTTCCTTATCAATCAACACATAGTACATCAACACCGTTACCCAATGATTATACTTAAATTGTTTTAGCACATGCAGTACCTTGGGCGTGATGAGGGAGCGGGCCCTGTCCAGCACCTCCTGAGCGGTGGACAGTTTCTCGGTGTGGGGGGGCTGGGGAAGCAGGCCGGTGGAGATGACTGGGACCGTGTCCACATTGAAGCGGGGGTGCCAGCGGGTCAGTCTGTCCTCTGGAACCGTCACCACAGGAACCAACGTGGAAAGAAACACCTGCAGAAACAGAGGTCAGTCTTTCATTCAGGGCCAACATATATGTTCTGATTGTCGCTGTGGAAAACAATCCCAGACCACAACACGGCATCTAGTCGAAAACTTGGGACGTGGCCGTGGTTGGAACTCCTCAACATTGGCCTAAAGCCAAAACGAGTGGTGCAGCGATGACGTGTAGTTGGAGACAACAGTAAGCATTGCAAGGGCTCCCTTTTCAAAAAGGAATGGGATTTTTCAATTGGAATTTGAATTATTGAAGAAAATAACATTTGTAGCAAAGACGCACATTTTTGCCAGAGGATCATTTCTACATATTAAAACCACTTTTTTAAATTGTTGAAGCATAAATGCAATCACTAGAAGTAAAAAGCTAACGTTAGGCTAGAAGGAAACTACAGCATAGAAACACGAGTTAAAGTAACCGCCGCTAAGCTAAAGGCGGCTAATGTTGGGCGTGATGACGTTTATTTGTCTAATTTAGTCACTTGTCGGCCAACTGCCGTTTTAAAAAGATACGTAAAACCTTCAGACATTCACCAGTGGGGTATTGACTGATTTATTTGATGTTGTAGAACAAATCGTGAAAATATGGTAAGCGCATTTTAACCACAGACCTTATTTTTGGCATCTAACAAAAAACAAGTTAAAAAAAACACACATCGACCGGCCGACCGGCGCTCAGTGCTGACTCATGTCCGGGTTGTAGGACTGGTTCCTGCACCACTCTATTGTGACGCTTACTGTTAGAAATAGTACTGAAGCAGCGGCTGACCTTGTGGTGCTGTTTGACGACGGAGACCAGACTGCGGTGGAAGATCTGTCTCCTCTCCAGGAGGTGAGTGGCCGAGAAGACAGGACGAGGTTCATTCTGGTCTGAGGAGGACACAGCACACAGGTTAGTGCATGAACACGGCAACACATTATCATGGACACTAAGAAAAGGGGAATCAGGCCCACAGTTTAAAACACTTAATTAAACGGTGTGCTAAGTTGTATTAGCTAGAAAACGTTAAGTGTTTACCGGAGGGGACGACGGGCTCCACAGTGAGCTGGTAGCTGCCCTTCTTAATGCCGCTGGTGAAGGTGGGGATGTTCTTCTCCTGTCGGAAGGTGTAGGCCTCAGGAAACACCATCTTTATCTGACCAACGTGGCTCTCCTCAAAGCGCCTGCGGGGGTAAGAAACGTTACCGTCTGCAGCCTGACCCTACCTCCAGGATGTCGTCAAATCCCAGAGCTTTTGGAAAATCTAATTCTTGTGTGATGAATGAATATTACAAAGGGGTGCTAACGGTAGTTTACACAGACATGACAACAGCACCTCTACTGGACAGTGGGGTGTGCTGCAAGTTCCCTCTTTCAGTTGGAACAATTGTTTTAAGGAGTCCCTTCAAATGTCTTCAACAATGTGTTTTTTCAACAGCTTTCTAATTCATGTCAGTGAAAGACACTCGAACCAGGAAACAATACTACTTAATGATAACTCTTTTTTGTGCATGTAAATTGTCTGCAAAGGCTAACATCCCTGTATTCCCTGCCTGAAGCTCCTCCTCTGTCGAGACAGATAAAGAGCTGTCTGAACATTAAAGCATGGAGACGTGTCACAGTAGAGGCCATACATGCATATATGAACATAGTGTGTGCCCAAAATCACTCAACATTCCTCCACCTGTCCACCTACTTGTGCATCATGTCCTGGACTCCTTGTTTGAGCTTGGTGAAGGTGGTGGTCTCACAGCGGTTGTACAGCATGGCCACCACAGTGTCCATGCTCCTGAACATGTCAGCCAGCACCTTGTACTGGTACGGCAGAGACAACCCCGGGGCGGCGGCCTGGGCGAGGTTGTGGTACCGCTGGTAGGCCGGCTGCTCGGTGCTGAGGGACAACAGGAGAGGGGGGAACAGTTAGTGGAAATGTAGCGTTCAAGCTGCACTCTGAGGGTCTTGCTGTAGCTATGCTTCACTTTGCTCACCTGTCCTGGGATGGGGCTTCACTCGGGCTGCTCTTCTTGGCCTCTCGCTCCGCTTTCCTCCGCTGAGCTTTAACAGCGAGCTCTTTAGCCTGTGCTACAGTTGACTTGAGGGTCTTAGCATCAGAGATGGCAGGGGTGGGGGTGCTGTTGAGAGCTGAAGCAGCTGGAGAGGATGGTGTGGGGGCTGAAGCAGGGCTGGGGATCCTCTCTGCGAGTTTCTTGATCCTCTGAAGGCGAGACTTGAGGGCTGCAAGGTCCTCTTTACCCAGAGCCTGACAGAGAGGGGTTACCATGGGGATCAATTCAGGACGTTCAAAAAGGGAAATGTGACAATATTGTTTTGGTCTTGTTTTTAACCAATCCGACGTACAGAGCAAAACCAACATTGAATGTATGTATCCTACGAATGAAAGAGTGTGTGTGTGTGTGTGTGTGTGTGTCTAAAGACCCGTGCTACATATGCTGTTCATGATTTCACCACATCCTTACAAAGTCATCTAAAGTTTACTTAAAAATAATTCCAAGAAATACTGCCATGCTGCCCAGAACAGAACAACACTGTAGATATCATTTGACATGTTGACTTTACACAGCCAAGCCCAACACAACAATATCATGCATGAGCTGATAACAGTTAGGCGCCTTCATTCCCCACACAGCGTTGGGTTGCACTTAGAAATGTGTATTTATTTAGTTTGCGAAAACATATGAAATAATGATGGACACAAACTGCCCAGATAAAGTGTGGTGACTGGTGAAGCAGTCGGATTATCCAATCACAATGCGTTACCTTAGAAGCCCCTCCGTCAGTGTTCCTGCTGGGGACTGGACTCTTCTGTGGGGGGGTCTGGAGGTTAAGGTGCTTCTCATTGTGTGCAGACACAGAGGCTGCAGGAGCTGATAGGGGGGTCTCCTCCCTGGGCTGAGCGGCAGCCTGCACACACAAACAATCGGGGATGGACAAAGGGTTCAGATTCTTCAACTGAGTGAAATCAAGATAGCAAACGTTTACATTTTAAGTACTGCATCAAGAATGGTACCAAGTTAAAGGTATTAAAAGTACGATTAATGCAAGTATGGGGAGTAAAAGTACTCATTGCAACAACCACAAAACTCTTCACATTTAAGAAGCTCGAAGTGTCTTTCAACTAAAGAAGTCATGACAGCAATTGATGCTGTTAACTAAATATGTTTCTGTTAAACAAATCATGATTTTAGTTATTGATTACAATCTCGGATGGTTAATTATATCTATCCCAAGTGATCATATTGTATAACTTTTTTAGTATTAGTGTCTAGTTATGCATTGCGTTTCAAAATTAATTAGTAAATATAAATCTGTAAAATAAATGTAGTGCGGTCAAAAATAGAAGTATAAAGTAGTATAAAATGAAAATACTCGTGTAAAGTACATTAAATGTGTACCTAAGTACAGTACTTAAATGTTACTTTACACCAGTGGGTTACCTTAAGGCTGTTTATTTGCCTTTTTAAAGCACATTAAGATGTGTTGTTTACATGCATCTGTCCCCATGGAGGAGTCAGAAGCCGAGCATTACCTGAGGCGAGTCTTGAGGGAGGACTAGTTTCTTCCTGGCCTTCCTCTTCGGAGCTTTCTGGACCGCAGCTTTAGCCTCTCTACCGGCCACCGCATGTCGTCTCTTCTTCGCCGTGCTGTGGTCGGCGGTGGCCGAGAACAGCGCAGACCCGAGGTCAAAATCTGTGTCGGCCGAGGTCCGCTTCGGTGTCCGGGGGCTGGAGGGGAAATCCTTCGCGGGGTTAACGACACATGATCCGGGGTCTAGTTCCGATGCCTCATCGATCATTCGGACAAACTCTTCATGGACGGAGGAGGACAGACGTAAATCTCCTTCGTTGTGTAATGACCTGGACCTGGGGACATTGGAGGTGATCCCAGCAGAGCCACGGCCGACAGCGGTGCTCCTGCTCGGCTTGCCTGCTTTCACTGGCTCGGCGATGCCTTTCTTTCTCTGGGAGAAGAAGTCGGTAACTCTAGCCTGAGACATGTTGCTGCTGCTCGGGGCGGACACCGGGACCGCGGAGTGATGAAGGTGCAGGTCGCTACAATAACCTGAAGTCGGTGTGGTATAAATACTGAGCACCCACAATAGATCTCCGGAAACGCGCAACTTCGCAGGAAGAAGAAAGAAAATTCGCGCGGAATTAACTAAGCCACGCCTCTTCCGGTCCACGTCCTAGGAAAATAAAGGATGGATGGGGCAGCCTTTTAAAAACACGAT
The DNA here is from genome assembly GCF_902827115.2 of Pseudochaenichthys georgianus. Lineage (NCBI taxonomy): Eukaryota > Metazoa > Chordata > Actinopteri > Perciformes > Channichthyidae > Pseudochaenichthys > Pseudochaenichthys georgianus. The sequence continues at coordinate 5,707,672 of NC_047517.1, read as the reverse complement.
AGATATTATTTTAAACGTGTTGTTGTTTTATACACATAATGTTACCAGTACACATATCTTTATTCATACTTTGATTATAATTTTTTATAACAAATGTATGTATGACGACTTTGACTGATCCTAAATGGATTAAAAAGTAATATACATAAGACTTACTTTGGAGAAAATGTGAAAATAACAAACGTTTCCACTTCACATCAGCTTCTATAACTGAAAAAGTATAATTACATGTTTCTCTTAATGTATTTTAATTTCACAAAATGTCATTACAGTTCTTAAAAGCTTTACATTTGAGGTAATTGTATTTTAATTATCTCAAAACTGAGTTCTCAAAAGTTTAAGAACCTGATCAATCATTTGGCATCACAAGTAATGATCAATGGCTTACACTTGAAACGTAATGTAATGTATAGGTGTCTCCATTGGTAACAAGATATCAACAAGCTATTGTCTGTTTGTTATTTGCCCTTTATTATATTAATTCAAATACAACAATCGAATTTATTCAACTGTTGAGTGACGCATGTCTGGTATGTTATTTGAAAATCAAATGTCCATTGCAACCAAGTAAAGAAAGAAAGTATTAACAATGATTTGACGTATTTAAGCCTACATAATATATTTTACTTCAGAAGCAAATGATAGAAGAATAAACCTAGATGAAATTTCCATATAGTTTAACTTCCCAATCATTTAACCAGATTGCCATGTAGCCACAACACTCATTAACATAGCAATATCCCCATTCTAATGAGGCTTTTAGATTTGAGTACTCAGTATTAATCCTCTCTTGATACATGCACACACTTTTTACATATTCTCAGGGTCCCTTAAATCATGAAGCCCTCTTTGTGCTTCACAAAGGCCTCTTAATTGCACCATAATCAAGACTGAGTAACTAGATTAAGTCTGTAACGCTTAAAATAACTAGCTTACTCCACTGATCATTGTGAAAGGCTTAATGGACATGTCAGAAATAAAATAAGTAATGTATCTCCTTACTTATTCAATACAACTCATGGTTGAGTATTGTTCCCACTGTTGTATCACTGCTTAAGAAGCCTGATGGTTTTAATCAGGGCAGTGGTTCCCACATGGTGGTTATGACCCGGGGTCAGGGCCGGACTGGGACAATAAGTCAGGCCGGGAGTTATACACCCAGCCAGGCCACTACCAGTTTTCTTTGTGCCATTTTGCTGGATTTATTTGTCAATATTTACAGCGGTGCTGCCCGTAGTGATAGCCCTATAGTTTACAGTATACCCAATAACAAACATATGAACAGGGGTTACTATTTAAACAAATGTGCAAATGTATTTGGGAACCTATCCATGTGAACATATTTTAAGTGGGGGTGGACCTCAAATCCTTAAGGAGGGTCCGGGGGCTTGCCCCCCGTAAGATTATTTTTTAAATGTTGGAGTTAAATGCATCAATCTGGTGCATTTTGAGGGGGAAATAAAGAGACTAAACCAGGCTGGATTACTGCAATGCACTCCTCATCGGGATCCCTAACAAAAGCATCCAGAAGCTCCAATACATCCAGAACAGCGCTGCTAGGATCCTGATGAGGGTGCGCAAATATGATCACATCACCCCCATCCTTAAAGCACTACACTGGCTACCCGTGGAACTGAGGATCGAATTCAAGGTCTCCGTCCTCACCCACCAGTGTGTCCATGGAACTGCCCCTCCCTACCTCAAGGAACTCCTCACCCCCCTTACCTCCTTGCGGACCACCCGTTCCAGCAACTCCAATTTCCTCAAACCCCCCAGGACTAAGCTCCGTACTATGGGAGACCGGGCCTTCTGCTCGGCTGCTCCCAGCCTGTGGAATGCTCTCCCCGACCAAATGAGAGCACCACAGACCGTGGAGGCTTTAAAAAAAGGCCTCAAACCCCATCTCTTCAAAAGAGCCTTTGCCTAGACATTTTTATCACCCTTTTATTTTTATTTTTTTATTGCTTTTTAATTAATTCTACCGTGTTGTGTAATGTTTATTTATACTGTTCATGCTCACTACTTGTAGCACTTCGGGATTTGCATTCAAATATGAAGTGCTTTATAAATGGAACTCATTATTATTATTATTATTACTATATCTATGGAAACACCCATATGAAACAGAACTGTACATTTAAATAATCATAAAATCATGGCCATAACCAATTACATATGAAAAAACACTGAAAGTTGTTTATTTATTTATTAGTGATTCATGTATAGTTGTGAGTGTGTCTGTGCTCCTGAACCAGCCTCTCCTGTCTCCCTCCTCTCCCCCCTGCTCCTCTTTGAGGCAGCAGCAAAGACTAGTTTTAGCTCTCAACAAGTTTTAAAAGTTTATATTACCTTTTTTCACCTATTTAACATTTTTTCTTTTTATTCATGCATATTTTACTATTCACTCCCTCCTCAAATGGAAATATGCGTTTACATAAATGGTGACCTGCCCGGGGTCACGTGACAAATCTGTGGGGTCACCAAAAGGAATAAGCAGGACAAATGTGCTGTTCCTCATGTTTGGGAGGGCGGTGGTGGCGAAGTGGATAGGGACTCGGCTTGGCAACTGGAAGGTCACCAGTTGAAGTCCCGGCAAGACCAAGTGCTACCGAGGTGTCCCTGAGCAAGGCACCGTTCCCTACACTGCTGGGCGCCGTTCAAAATGGCAGCACACTGCTCCTAACACTAGGATGGGTCAAATGCAGAGAAACAATTTCCCCACGGGGATTAATAAAGTATATCAAAATAAAAAAATGTTTTATATTATTACAGACTTTCCACTAACCCATGCACACAGTTAACCACAAGCTGGAGACTTACTGCTGGGGTCGGGATCATTCCCCTCTCACAACCAACAGTGTGTGTGTGTGTGTGTGTGTGTGTGTGTGTGTGTGTGTGTGTGTGTGTGTGTGTGTGTGTGTGTGTGTGTGTGTGTGTGTGTGTGTGTGTGTGTGTGTGTGTGTGTGTGTCCGCTGGGGGGCGCCACCGACCCACAAACAGCCCATGTGTTTATGTGTCAGATCTGTCTCGTGGCTTTTAGGGACACCTATTTCCAGCTCCAGTATTGATAGACGTGGTCATGACAGAAATGCCAATCTATAAACATGCCACATCTTTAAAACCAATGCCAACACACTATCCGCCAATCATATATCTGTATTTATTACAATAGTCTTTATTAAGCATATGCTTACACACAGTGGTGTAAAGTAACTAAGTACATTTACTCAAGTAGAAGTAGAAACGTATTATCACCATAATATAGTGAAAGTAGTCGTTGTGCAGATTGATCCATTTCAGAATAATAAATATGATATGTTTTATAATGATTGATCATTAAAGTGTTCTCAAAGCTGGTGAAGGTGCAGCTAGTTTGAATGACTTTGTATACTGCAGGGTTGCTTGTGGATTTACTCCAGGTGGAACTAAAGTCTGATTTAACACTTGATTAGATTTCACATCATTCATCCACATCTGTGAAGTAACTAAAGGTATTAAATACATGTAGTGGAGGAAAAGTACACCATTTACCTCTGAACTGTAGTGGAGTAGAAGTTCAAAGTAGTATGGAAATAGGCTACTTAAGGAAAAATTGTAGGCCTACTTAAGTATTAGTTAATTCACACCACTGAAATAAGCATGACAAACATGTACCAACTATCAGCCAATAATACATCTGTATTACTTTGTATTGGAATCGTCTTTATTAAGCATGTGCTCACACTTTATACAATATGGTGTAATTAGCTTATAGCCGTAAGCAGGAGTCATAAGCAGTGTGTGTGTGTGTGTGTGTGTGTGTGTGTGTGTGTGTGTGTGTGTGTGTGTGTGTGTGTGTGTGTGTGTGTGTGTGTGTGTGTGCGCGCGTGTGTGCGTGTGTATGCGTGTGCAGTGTGTGGCAGTATGCTGTGTACGTGTATGTGTGCGTGCGTGCGTGTGTGTGTGTGTGTGTGTGTGCGCGTGTGTGCAGTGCAGTGCAGTGCAGTGTGTGGCAGTGTGTGCAGGGAGGTGACCGGCAGCAGCCCGCTGGAGAATAGCTCCTCTATGATCGCCCTTCAGACTGCCTGCCTGTGAATCACATTTTCCACCTACTACTGTAACACATGCTCAGCCTCTCCCTGATCTCCCGATCACTGAAACCACTGGGTCTCTGCTGCTGCTGCTGCTGCTGCTGCTGCTGGGAGAGCACAGGACTCCACTGATCGGAAACTATTGTCGGAACTTTCCACAAAAGTTTTGTTTTCTTTCATGGAAGATCAGGAGCGAGTATCGGATGGTGTCTTCACTCCTCTGTCACATCGGATCAATCCGCCGCGATGGAGCCGGACGCGCTAAGTGTTTCTGAAGCTTATTGACTGCTGATTATCGGGGACCTATCGATCTGCGCAGATGGATCTACAGGTGATCGTGTGGCTGTTCTACTGCCTTCTGATGCCCACCGTGCTGCTGACTGGTAACTAACTCTCATTTGGCTTGAATTAAAGGAGCGATCAGCATGTGTCAAAGCCCTGACTCGGAGCCTACTGGGTGGTTCGTGCCCCCGCAGCTGGAGGGAAAACTGTAAAGAGTTCGCCACAGTGCCAGATCTCTGGTGTCTGGTTACTGGAGGCACTGCAAACAGGATCTCACATGTTCCCACTTCAGCCACATCAGGCTTTTTTAGTTTAAGTCAAATCAAATCTCAGTGTGATTTGTATAGGTGTCTCCTCCCGTGGTGTAGCGTTGTTGTGAAACTCGATAGTGAAGTGTTCAGCTGTGGACAAAAGATTCATTATTTAAGGGGTCAGTGATCACTTCTTCAGGGTTGCCAACTTTGGGTACCTGGATGGAGTGAGCTTTTGATATCATGGGTTTAATTTCACATATGCGCACTAAATGACTGCTATCGTGTCAGTACCTTAGCATATATATAGGCCTACAATATATACAAATACACAATATTGGACACAGAGTATAAAGGGCACAAAGTTTCATTCACTAATGAAAGTCAAACACACTGTTTTATTGTGTGCCTGTCGCGATAAACAATTCATTGACTTATCCTACGATAAATAAAAATTAACCCGATACATTTACATTTACATGAGGATGTGACTAGCAGTTTGAAAGGATGTACTTGAATTCTTATTATATATTATCATTATGTCAGTTGTCTAAAAATGGTCATACAACGGTGCCGACAATATTATCGTTTATCGCAATAATTTCCGGGAAAATGTATCCAACAAAATTAATTATCGTGAGAGGCCTATACATGAAACACACACACACACAAACAAATCTACAGACTTACTCCAAACTGCCAAATATATTAATTAACACACTCTCACTCTCATATAGTCTTTGACTCTATTTTGGCCTAGTAGAACAATAAGCAGCAGACTTTAACTCTTGTATAATTTCTATTGGATCTTAGATCTGCGCATGCGCAATACGGGTCGGGGATTGACCGACCGGCTCCCACTGCTCTGCTGTCTGTTAACGTTGTTAATAGTGGTGGGGGCGGGGAGGGAGCGGATCGACAGCTTGAGCAGCTGTCAACTCAACATTGTAAATAACCAACCAAAAACGATTGCCTGTTCATCTTGTTTTTGGCGTGAGAATAGTTTGGGCAGCGTGAGAGCGTGAGATTGAGAGTGAAAGCTTGTGTTACACGCCAGATGCGTGAGAGTTGGCAACCCTGACTTCTTTAGGGTTGGAGTATAAGCCGAATTAAACATGACTTCAAATGTATTTACCAGGTCACAAGCAGTGATGGAAAGTAACTAAGTACATTTACTCAATCAATGGACTGTGCATATTCGAGCTACTTGTAGCCGACTCAGTTGGGAGAAGTACTCAGATCTTGTACTTGAGTAAAAGCAGAAGTACCAGAGTGTAGGAATACAAGTACAAGTCCTGAATTGGACTTTTACTTTTGTACATTTTCTCAAGTAAAAGTACAAAAGTTTTAGCATCAAAATATACTTAAAGTAACAAAAGTAAAAGTACTCATTATGACTGAATCCATTTCAGAATATATATGTATTAAATTAAAACAGGATAATATCATAACTATAATAAAGTAAAATGTGAAAAAATATCCATTCTGCACAAGTACTTTGGATACTTGAAGTACATTTAGCGTATAATACTTCTGTATTTTATATTATTCTGAATTGGGCCATTGTGCCGAACGAGTACTTTTACTTTTTGTACTTTAAGTACATGTTGCTACACATAGACATGTTTACTTTTGTACTTTTACTTAAGTAACATTCTGAAATCAGTGTTTTTACTCATAACAGAGTATTCCTACACTGCAGTACTATTACTTTGACTGAAGTTTAGAATGTGAGTACTTCTTCCACCTCTGGTCACTTACAGGTTGTTGTCTGCCAGTGTTGTAAGTTAGCAGATGAGCACAGAAGTCCTAAAGTGAGGGATATTTCAGGGAGGTTCATCAAGGGAAACAATGTGCCTATAGCGCGTGTGAACCCTGATGCTAATGAAAGTTAACAATTTAATAAGCTTTGCAGTGCATGATTTTCTCAATTTTCATAATAACGGAAACTGTTTTTCAGGGGTGTGGTCATGGTGCACAGAATAGACCCATTGTCTTGTGTAAGTCTGGTATTTAGATTACTCACCACATCTGACCTGTCATCCTGTCGGTGTTGCTGTTAATACTTCTTCTTCTGTGGTATCTCAGCCTTTGGCTTCAAAAGATTTCAGCTCAAACAATTATCCCGCTCCAAGAAGTAACAGGATCCTCCATGCTTTGATTGTTTCCTTTACAATGACTGTCTTGTTTGCATATCTAGTTGAATTTGGTCATATATCACCTGTAATAATGAATTCCCAATGCAGATTTAAAGGTGCCATCCTATTGTGTTTTTCTCCATATTCCATTGAAAAGGGCATGTCAGTAAGGTCAATAATTTACCTTGTTTTATGTTTGAAATGTAATCATGATAGCAGTCTTTCTAGCATGGTTGTAATTGGCAGCAAGTCAGCTTTTTTATGGGCATATTCAGCATTTAGAAAAATGGTAACTCTTTAACAACATGGCTCGTGTTATCCAACATTTCCAGCTCTAGCCAGCTAACATGACACATATAATTCATAGAATTAACCTGGCAGCGAGTAGCAGTAATAAAACTAATCTCGGCTATGCCAACAAGGTGCGACTGCTATTTCCTGTCCCTCATGCTTTTTGCCACAGTTTTGGAATTTTTTTCCAGTCAGTTATAGTCTTAAATGTCTTTCAGACTAAAGCGCTTGGATGCAGTGCATGAGGGGAATCAATTCGAAAGCATTGTAGGATAGCAGCATTGAACTGAGATGTTTAAAGGTCACCTATCATGCTATTTTTAGGCAATAGTATAGGTCTCAGAAACAAATATATAAAAAACATGAAGTGTTTTGCTCAAAATACCAAACAGATCACCCATTCTAGCCATGCCTCATAAACCTCCATTTCACTTCCTGTTTCAAAAGTGCTGATTTGGGGTATAAAGCTTTAAAAATAAATCATCAAAAGGAGGGGGCTGAGCTCATGCGGGACCCGGCAGCTACTGTCTAAACTAAATACTGCCGTGATGAAACGCCATATCATGGATTATTAAGGATTATCTCTGAAACAGTCTGGAGCTCAAAGGCTTTCTCTCTTGCCGGTTATACCACAAGGTGAGTTCCTTTTTATTTCCTGCTTCTTCACACACATGCTCTCCAGTACAGGTTAGCTCTGAGTGTTAGCGATGCTAATGTAAACACCGACCATATTACGTCCAAAACAGTCGGGCATTGTTTCTGATAGCAACGTTTCTGATAGGGCCGTGGGCATAAAGCCAGCCTACATATCCGATATTACGTCATATCGGACGCAAATCTGGATCAGCTCCGTTGTAGCCCCGTTTTTAGAGATTTGGGTATGGAGGAAAAGAGAGAGGGTTTTATTTTCTGATGCTACGTGAGTTCCCTGACACACTGGGGACACATGTTTATGTATAAAAGACATCAAAAAGTGCATTTTACATGATAGGTCCCCTTTAAAAGTTAGATGTGTAAAAATGAGTGCATTATTACACATTAATTGTGAGTTACGTAGGATGGCTACAGATCAGTGACGGACTGCCCATCGGGATTCGCCCGAACTCGGCCGGTACCGAAGTGGGCCGGTCGGACGATGTGGGCCGATCGGATAAGTCACTAGCACCCCCCCACCCCCCCGTTGACAATTTACTAGCGGTATTTACTAGCGGTATTTACTAGCGGTATTTACTAGCGGTACCGAGGTGGGCTGGTCGGATAAGCCCCCCCCGTTGACAATTTACTAGCAGTACCGAAGTGGTCCCGGGCTAATTTTTAGTCCCAGTCCGCCCCTGCTACAGATATAGGGATTGTTAAGGAATACAGGGGATAGGTGAACACTTATCAGATGTCTGTCGTTTTTTAAATATTTCAGTTGAAGAAAATATGTTTCTGGCATTTCTCTTTTGTATTAGCTTTCCCAGCTAAATATAAATGCACATACCAGTAAAATAACGGGTTTGTTTATTAACACAATTCTTGCTCAAATGCAATGCTTGACTTGCATTTGTGGTGAGAATTTCATTTATAGTGGAAAGGACATGCTGTGTATATTGTATGAATCCTTTTCAGGAATAAAAGAAAAGTAGTAGAATTACCGGATATGCAACAGTTGATATAACTCATATAAGCATGGTCAACATGCTTCTCCATGTTAAAAAGAAACATTTTAAGTGATCAAATGGTTCTTATACCTGGTCTTTGACTTTATGACACCACAGCATTTTGCAGAAATTATTACTTTATTTCCTTGTGATTTGACTGTTGAATAGCTAAGCTGTAAATTGATCCAATCCACTGTGTTGCGATGCATTCAGGGGCATTCCATCAAAAATGAATCACTTGCTGACCTGTTGAGCTTTATAGGTTCTACAACATAGTTTTATTAACCAGAGAGTCGACCATTCATAGGGGAGCCCTCAAAGTGGACCTGTTTTGGACAGTCTCCTTCTCCTAATATGGTTGAATGTCATGAAAAAAGAAACACAACAGTATAGATTTGATAAATACTTTTGGTCCAAATGTTTTAAAAGCCAAATTAGATGATTCCTATCTTTTTAATTAGGATGTCAGTCTATGCCTTGGAAAAGCTAACGTGCTTGCACATGCCTGTAAGACATCAAATCAAAATGAAAGAGGATGATTCCTGATGGATCATTACCGGAAAGAAAAAAGCTGTTGCTAAGACCAAGATTACTAAACCACTATCTCACTATTTGATACAGGCCTCAAACCTCATAAATCACAAGTCAGATTTACACACACACACACACACACACACACACGAATTGTTGAGGAATTGTTCCATTTGGTGTGTATGTTTGGGTGACAGAGAGACACAGAGACAGAGTGTGTATCCTGACAGGATGTCACTAGCTAGAAGTGGCAGTGTTTCTGTCTACGGTTGAAATGAGTCTATAGTGAGTCAAAGGAAGTGAAAGGAGCCAATGCCAAAGCTGCGGAGGCAGAGGCAAGAACACACGAACATGCACAAACACACACACATACCATCTGTCTGCAGCTGGTAAAGTAGTCAAATAAAGTAAATAAATGGAACGTCCAAGAGAGTTTTTTTGCAGCTTGTTTTATTTTTGGCTGGACCAGAGTGAAGGGGGGACAGCCCGATGAACACCCCCCCCCCCTGAGTGATAACGTCACGCCACTGGTTGATTTTTCTGTCTGGTGTTTCATTTGCCCCTATAGTCCCGTCACCATGGCATGACCCAGATCTTAACAGTTAAAGTCTAAAAACGAAATGTTATAATAACTGATTAGAGTGATTAACAAATCCATAAAAACAGCTTCTTTCTGTTGAATCTTGTATAAAGAGGCTGGTTGCTGCATGTGCTGTGCTCTGTAGTGACACTGTCACCCTGTGGAGGCAGAGTGGAACTGACACATTATTTACTGACAGGAAAGCAGATTGTCACATGTAGCCTGTCTGGTCCTTTTGTCGACTATGTCCTTTACATGGGTTTTACAGGTTTTCCTGGACATATAAGTTGCAAAAGAAGTTAGAAAAGTAAACATTCCTGTGGCTTTACATTGTGATGATGGCCTGTTTACCTCAAGAGTACATTATGGTACTGAAATCGGTCACTGTGCAGAATAAGTCATTTTGTACTTTTACTTAAAGGACACCTATCATGCTATATTTGAACAATATATTGTAGGGCCGTACCTATATAAAGTATATAAATATAGTTTTTTTTTCAAAATACCAAACAGATCCTGCATTTTAGCCATGCCTCATTTCGCTCTATTTGCTCTTTCCAGCGCTGTTTTTGCAGGGGGCTGATTCTGTGAGCTGCAGCTGACCACGCCCCCCTGCAGGAGAGGGGAGCATGCTCTGAGATCAGCTGCTGGGCTGCAGTGGGGAGAAGAGGGGGAGAAAAAGAGATCTCCGTCCACCGTGTTTTATTCTTATAGAAGTAAGAAGAGAAGTAACGGGCAGAAACCCTCCTTTTTACGCAGCGGTCCAGACATAGACATCAAACGGCGACACATATTCAGTTGCCAGTTCCTTTGGTATTAGGGCAGGGATATCTAGATACTTTCCAAGGTTTGACATAATGAATTGTGCTACTTTTAAAGCAAGCAACGATGTTTTCAAATCTGTAATCAAAAAACTCCTCGAAAACGCTATCGAAGCAGTTCCTGCCGTTGCTACGTTAGTTCAAACAGTAACAACGGACTATTTTTCTTAGCGGATGCATGTCAATTTAAATCAATACAACTATTTTTTAAATTAATAAAATCATTTTCTAAATCCATAAAAGCATTTCAATTAATATTGGGAGTCATGTCGTTACTTTGTCGAGAATGTGGCCATGTAATAAGCGGGATAATGTGCACATTGCATAATGTGCCTTCATGCCGACCTAGATCCCTCCGCTTGGCGTCGGGCTCCTGATCAGCCTGTCGGTGTTCTTTTCCCCATAATGACCGCGTCGCTGCACATTATCCCTTACATATGATTATATATAGGAATAAACAGAAGGGCAACCATGGCAACCATGCAAGGGAAGTCTTCTTCGCTGCTTTTGTGGCAGACTACAGCGCCACTTACAGGCCTGGCATATGTACTACAGCGTCTCCAGTGCTTTCGAGCAGCAATGGCCGGCCGTGGCCCAACCGCTCATTCCCCTGATAGGTGGAGAATTGACCAATAGCCGTAGCGCCACTTTACTGACGTCAGTAAAGTGTTCAAATCTGGATCAGTCTGTATCAGATCCGTTGCAGCCCCTTTTTTAGAGATTTGTGTATGGAGGAAAATAGAGAGGGTTGTGTTTTCTGACACTTTGTGAGTTCCCTGGAACACCGGGGACACATATTCATGTATAAAAGACGTACAAAAGTGCATTTTGCATTAACTTGAATTCAGGAGTTTTACTTGTAATGGATTTTAACGCCATAGTGTTTCTACTTTGACTCAAGTACAGGATCTTAGTACATAATCCACCTCTGGTTAGCTGCCTGAAATAAGGTCTGTGGTTAACACAAGCACAAAGTAGATCTAAGTTTCATTCTACTATATACAACATTTGAGTTAATAGTGAATGTCCAAAGTTTACAGTATATGTGTCTTAAAAACAGAGGTTGCCAACAAGCGTCTCAATGAGACTGCTAACCGTCATCACACCGAACATTAGCCGCCTTTAGCTTAGCGGTGGTGACCACGATGTACTTCCTTTATAGCCTTACGTTAGGCTTTTACTTGTGGAGATTGCATTTATGCTCTAAAGACCAATAACATTTGTGTTAATGCAGTATTTCGAACCCCAACGGAAAAATCCCCTTGTTTTTATCGGGGGAGCCCTCGTGATGCTAACCTCTGGGTCGGCCTACAAAAGTACATCATTACTGCAATACTACAGACCCTTTTTCACGGCGGTTAATTGGACATGACATTGCAGGGAGGGTACACAAAGCGTGTGTTGTGTGTATTGTGTAAGAGTGTTGCTAGCAGTGAGTCATTCCACATCAGAGCTGTTTAACAAGCCTTCATGGCTCAGTGAGAAATACTCAGAGTGTGTGTGAGCTGTGGGGTGTGTGGGAGTGATCCACAGCGAGGAGTGCAGATGCTTTGGAATAGTTTCTCTCTTCAGAAAGAGGGAAAGGCAGAGGTCAGAAAACCAGGGGCAGAGTTGGGCTTTTATCTCAGCAGGAGAACGAGCTGCTGCTGCCGACTGTAAAACTCCTCAGCCTTTTCTTGACTTTGCAGAGCCAAGTCAGATTTTCCTAAATGCTGCCTCCCTTTTCCGCCTCACTTTTAATGGTAAAGACGTGCTGTTGCATGTTTGAGCCAACCTGCTGAGAGCGAGGCGCATTTGGAGAGTTCAAAGCCAGGACAGTATCGGCTGCTCTGCGCTCACTGCCAGTCTGTAATGGAGCATTAACTCATGGAATATGTGACCACAAAGTGATCTGATGGGAAATGTAGAGGTTGTGTACACATGTGTGAAACAGGCCAAAGTTAGAATAACACTGCACAGGGGATAGGTGAACACTTTTGTACAAACACTCTCTCACTAGTCATTTAGTGTATTGTGAGTAACACCAGAGGGAACAATGAGGCCCTGAGGGAAAGACTGTCCCTCCTCTACTGCGCTCTCCTTATTAATACTTTGATGACACACTAAATTACTTTAATTAAATGTATTATGTCAACACATTTCACATAACTGTATTAGGTTTGTTGAAAGCAATAATATTAACTTTAGGTTCAACTTAATATTGTTGCAACATTTCAGTTTTTTCATTGCTTGGGCCAATCCAATAACTAACACATATCCATAGTTTATACAATTAAGGGATAGTTGTCCTTTTGTAGCTATAAGAGAGAATGCATGGAGACCATCTTTTCACTACGGGAAAGCACGGACATACTGTACAGTATGTAACAACGAACAATGTTTGGCAATGTACGTAGCTTGGTGTTTTGCTCTTGTACTTACAGGGCCCTGAACATTAAAGCATGTAAACATGTCCGATAGAGGCACACAATACAGATATGAAATTAGCATGATAGGGCCCCTTTAAGCACATTTGATCCAATTATACTACACCACTGGCTTCTTATTTGACAGTGGTATATACTGGCAGTGTTTCCACAGGCTACAGTAAGGAGACTGAAACAGTTTAGAATAATGAACTGGGTGGGTGTCCTTATCCGTCTCAGCTGCTGATTCAATGTCCCTCATCACAACAGAACATTATCTGTTCTTCCTCGGCCTATATGGAAACAAATCAACTAAAGTTGGCACTCACCCGCTTGTTCTTTGGAATTCCACTTTATCAGACAACTCTTATCAGCAGGTTGAATTTACTCAGAAACTGTGGATGTTACATTACATGTCACTTTTATCCAAAGCATTCAGTACTGTGGGCAGTCCCCACAGGAGCACTTTGGGGTGACGTGTCCCAGGGACACAAGGACATGCTGACTGCAGTGGGAGTCGAAGTCCAGCACTCTATCCACTGAGCCACAGCCACCCATGTTCAGCTTGATACGAAAGCTCCAGAACAAAAGGGTAGTTGATTTGTTTTGTTTCTCATTCTGAACTACCTAATTGTATTTCTATGTGCATCAGTGTAAGCATTACAGTGGCCCTTATGGGTCTTCCCCCTCTCCTGTAGTGTGCTATGAAGTGTTGTGTGCATGTTAATGATCTGCAAAGACTGAAATCCCAAAATAACATATTGTCATCACTACGGTATGTAACACTCACGCTTCAATTGGCTAGCGCTCCAACACATTGTACCTGATAGGTTAAAGGGCAGGACATCTAGCGGTTGACCAATCACAACAGAGCTAACCAATCAGAGCAGACTGGGCTCTGGTTTCAGACAGAGGGTGAAAAGAGGACCTTTTTGAACAGCATGTCACAATAGAGGCACTAAATACTAATATGGACCTGAAAATGAGCAGAATATGTCCTCTTGAACTATGTATTGATAACACAGAGAAATGCTTCTCTTCGACTGGTTGCATGCTTATTGACAGTCAGCTGGACAATAAAACCCTTACCCAGGCGATTTACTGTGAATCAGTTTGTCAGCCTGCATTTCATAAGCTAAATGTCATGATCATGGTCCTTAAAGCAATAAGCCCCAGGAGGCAGGGGTCTGCAGGGGTCTGCAGGGTTCCAGCATGGTGGATCCAGGACATTTTGACCGGGGTGTCCAAGTTGGGACACAGAGCCAGTGTGGGGCGGCCAATGTTCCCATTTACAACTTACATTTCAATATCTGCTGAGTCATTGTTGTAATGAGTGTGTTCATGTATCATCATACTATCTGTTCCATGTTCCACAACCAAGACATTTTGCATTTTGTTGAACATATTAGCGAATGGAAATACCCACAAAGTCATTTGCTATAATTTTCAAAGAAAGAACACATGAAATACTGTATTCTAATATCCTCACAATTAATACCTTTGTTTTTGGTGTTAAAAGACCATTTTTTAGTGTTTTGAGAGCTTTCTCGGGTCATAATCAGGTCATTTTTAAGCTTAGACTTCAAATGCTAAAGAACTGGTAGTTCCATGAAAATGCATGCGTTTGATCCTTCAGTGACAGTCCATTGAAACACGGTCCCTCCAACCTGCGGAGTCTTCAGTGTGTCCTGCAGCTGCTGGCAGACTGCTGTCTGATCACTGGCAGTCATTAAAGGCTCCTGTAATCATCATGTCCATGTGTGGTGTGTTTGTTTTCACTGCCATGGAAGCAGTGGGTATGAACACAGGGGCATGCTGGGAACTGAGCAGTTGGCTCTCTGTTAACATGTGCACGCAGGGGACCAATGATTTTAACATCAACTACCCATCAATTACCTACAGCACCACCTCTGTAGCACACTGTGTAATTAGACAGTGTGTGTGTATGGGTGTGTGTGTGTGTGTGTGTGTGTGTGTGTGTGTGTGTGTGTGTGTGTGTGTGTGTGTGTGTGTGTGTGTGTGTGTGTGTGTGTGTGTGTGTGTGTGTGTGTGTGTTGTGTGTGTGTGTGTGTGTGTGTGTGTGTGTGTGTGTGTGTGTGTGTGTGTGTGTGTGGGGCGCTTTCTTTCCACAAAAACAGGAAAACTGGATTAAAATAGACACACACACACACACACACACACACACACACACACACACACACACACACACACACACACACACACACACACACACACACACACACACACACACACACACACAGCAGCTTTTGGTATATAAAATATAACTGACTGCGTTATCGGTGGATCGGTGGAAAGTTTGGATGTGATGGACTCTCTGACAGGATTACTTTGCCAGTGGTGAATTGGTATGGATTACATGTCATGGATACCCTCATCTTCAGAGGAATAGACAAGGGGAATGCAGGATTCAGGGAGTCAAATGAAAGAGTTTTAAGAGTTGTTTGGGAAGAGGCTGCAGTGAAGAAACTGAAACATTGACTTAAATGAACAGAATTCACATAACTCGAGGTTAGTTGAAAGCAATATTATTAACTTGATTAAAAAAAAGATTAGGTTCAACTTAATAACACAGTCTGTGGCTGGCTGAGACTAGGAGAGGAAAGAGGACTCGGCACTCAGGCTGTAGAACATAGTTCTGCAGGGTGGGGGGTGAGGGGCTGGGGGGTGAGGGGCTGAGGGGTGAGGAGATGTGGGTCACATAGGGCTGCTTAATTAATCGCAATTACGCTTTTAGCTTGCAACGATTATGAAAACAACATAATCGAAATAAAACTATTATTTATTTTATTTATTTATTTTTAATAATGTATTTTATTGGTTTTCCAGTTGAATTATACTTAAAGTTCAGGGTAATGAACTGTTAAAAACATACCGTTCACATTTTGTTTTTCAATAAATGGATGTTTTCAAAGTAAATGGATAATCGTTTTTGATAATCGTGATATCAATTATCGACCAAAAATAATCGAGATTATGATTTTTGCCACAAAGCAGCCCTACTGTCACACCTCACAGACCGGGGTCTGTTGGTCTGAAATCCAGGATCCAGTTAGAGAGTGGTGTTGATGCCCAAGTCACTGAGTTTGGAGAGGATGGTGGTGTAGATTTCTGAACTGATTGTTGCAGCCATTATTATGAACACTGGATGGCATACATGGTGCAACGGGGTGTTTCAGTGACCTCACGGTACAGGTGTGAGTGATTGGGCTGTGATGAGCAAACCATGTCGACATACACACACTATTTTTGGTTGTAAAATTAATTATATTTCAAGCCATTACTTTGTTGTCAACTCGTCCAACTAGTACATCACATGTTAGCAATGCCTCTGCGATAATGAGTGGCAATAGTCACCTGACTGATTTTGATGAACAACAGTCTTATGTCAGAGCTGTTACTGCTGGCCAGGTGGTAAAGTCTAGCACCATGGAGACGGCGTCCTCAAACACCTGTTCTGTCAGGATACCATTTAGTGAGAGTCCAATGTAAGTGGGTTCAGAGAAGGAGTTCCAGAGGAAGTGTTTTTAAAGAACATGGGGATGCTGGTTGTGTGAGTGACAGGTGGAAGAAGTCGCTCAGCACCTCAGTCAGCTGCGCAGCACGCTCCCTGAGCATCAGGTCGGTGTCAGGAACACTAATCCTGCTCAGAGCAGCACCTGTCAGTGAGGGGTGGGGGGGGGGGGTCTTCAGGGTGGGAGCACTGAAACACTGAAACGTTGGCTTCAATTAAATGTATTATTTCAAAAGATGTCACATAACTGTATTATGATAGTTGGCAACAATGATATCAAGTTTCAATAACAAATATTAGGTTCAACCTATTGTTATATCTTTCAATGAACCTAATACAGTTATATGAAGTTTGTTGAAATAATACATTTAATTAAAGTCAACGGTTCAGTTGTTTCAGTGTGCATGCCTTCAAAGCATTCACAAAGGAGGCCTCCCTGGTGCTGTTGTTGGCTTACCTCTGGATGGCCTGGAGGCCTTCCCCTGCGTCCTGGGACACTGTTGTTGTTGAAGGACTGCTCCATCCCTAGCTTGCTGCTTTGCTTGGCGCTATTTGAGATGTGGTTTCAACAGTAATTGCAAACTCTAGAAAGATCTACACTGAACCACGAGTCATTCTGCGTTACAGAGCAGTGACTCTGGATCATAGTAGAGCTTCTGCATCAAGCTTTGTAACGGTAAATGCCCACTCCTCTACATCTGGAGGCTTCCGCCATAGGCCTTGAGAATTGTTATTCAATCTGAAACTAGTGTCCTCACCTGTAACCCTACAGTGCAGTGTGTCATCAAACAGTGTTGCACTGTACGCACAACTGGCTTCCATCAGTTACATGTTAGGTCATTTCAGAAAGTTTGATATTTAAAGCAAATAAACAAACAAACACATTTGCTCTGATTGTAGGGAAAGGGAAAGTGAAGTGTTTGTGGTTTCAAAGGGTAGTTTGTTAATTACCTGGTCCTCTTTTTATTGGTTAAATAGCTTTGTAACGGTAAACAATCACCACGAGCTAACGCAGGCTGGTAGAGAGGACTGCTTCTGCTCACACACACACACACACACACACACACACACACACACACACACACACACACACACACACACACACACACACACACACACACACGCACGCACGCTCGCGCGCACGCACACACACACACACCCTAAGTATACGGCAGTTGTTTGCATGTCAGCATTGTAGTATGCCGTGTGGGGTAGTGAGATGTGAGGAGCTGGTTTCACATTACTGTTCCTCTGATTTGATACATGTGAGGCATAATGTGTACTTTCTGTCGGGGTTCACGTCACAATAATGACAGGGAATACAAATCGATCATTTGCAAAATATGGATTTCCAAATGAAACCCATGATGCAACAGCATGGTGCTGTGATGACATGTCTGCAGGCAGACCTGGACGTCAGCATTAAAAGGGCTCCCTCCACACATGGGAATCTTCCATTGGATTTTTGGAATATTGCGAACTTAGTTCTGTGGAAAACACACATTTATTACACTGACACGTTTTCCTCAGCAGGATATTCTCTATATATGAACACAACCTTGATGGTTTTTAAAGCGTAAATGCACTTATATCATGCCACTAAATATTGACACACTATTCTCAAATATAGTCAAACAAATGTAACACTTCAAACTTAAGCCATTATGATCTAGCAAACTGGTAAACTACATTTGGAAACATATCCAATCATAGTGACATCACTATACCAATCATGCTCTTATTAGCCAGTGCCAGCTAGTTGTGTGTGCATGTTGTGTGCAGCACAGGCAGTATGACACTACATACTGATATACACCTGAACATCAGCAGGAGAGGACTCTTTAAAGTAGAGACACTACATACTGATATACACCTGAACACCAGCAGGAGAGGACTCTTTAAAGTAGAGACTCTACATACTGATATACACCTGAACATCAGCAGGAGAGGACTCTTTAAAGTAGAGACACTACATACTGATATACACCTGAACACCAGCAGGAGAGGACTCTTTAAAGTAGAGACTCTACATACTGATATACACCTGAACATCAGCAGGAGAGGACTCTTTAAAGTAGAGACACTACATACTGATATACACCTGAACACCAGCAGGAGAGGACTCTTTAAAGTAGAGACACTACATACTGATATACACCTGAACATCAGCAGGAGAGGACTCTTTAAAGTAGAGACACTACATACTGATATACACCTGAACATCAGCAGGAGAGGACTCTTTAAAGTAGAGACACTACATACTGATATACACCTGAACACCAGCAGGAGAGGACTCTTTAAAGTAGAGACACTACATACTGATATACACCTGAACATCAGCAGGAGAGGACCCTTTAAAGTAGAGACACTACATACTGATATACACCTGAACATCAGCAGGAGAGAACTCTTTAAAGTAGAGACACTACATACTGATATACACCTGAACATCAGCAGGAGAGGACTCTTTAAAGTAGAGACACTACATACTGATATACACCTGAACATCAGCAGGAGAGGACTCTTTAAAGTAGAGACACTACATACTGATATACACCTGAACATCAGCAGGAGAGGACTCTTTAAAGTAGAGACACTACATACTGATATACACCTGAACATCAGCAGGAGAGGACCCTTTAAAGTAGATACACTACATACTGATATACACCTGAACATCAGCAGGAGAGAACTCTTTAAAGTAGAGACACTACATACTGATATACACCTGAACATCAGCAGGAGAGGACTCTTTAAAGTAGAGACACTACATACTGATATACACCTGAACATCAGCAGGAGAGGACTCTTTAAAGTAGAGACACTACATACTGATATATACCTGAACATCAGCAGGAGAGAACTCTTTAAAGAAGAGACACTACATACTGATATACACCTGAACATCAGCAGGAGAGGACTCTTTAAAGTAGAGACACTACATACTGATATACACCTGAACATCAGCAGGGGAGGACTCTTTAAAGTAGAGACTCTACATACTGATATACACCTGAATATCAGCAGGAGATGACTCTTTAAAGAAGAGACACTACATACTGATATACACCTGAACATCAGCAGGAGAGGACTCTTTAAAGTAGAGACACTACATACTGATATACACCTGAACATCAGCAGGAGAGGACTCTTTAAAGTAGAGACACTACATACTGATATACACCTGAACATCAGCAGGAGAGGACTCTTTAAAGTAGAGACACTACATACTGATATACACCTGAACATCAGCAGGAGAGGACTCTTTAAAGTAGAGACACTACATACTGATATACACCTGAACACCAGCAGGAGAGGACTCTTTAAAGTAGAGACACTACATACTGATATACACCTGAACATCAGCAGGAGAGGACCCTTTAAAGTAGAGACACTACATACTGATATACACCTGAACATCAGCAGGAGAGGACTCTTTAAAGTAGAGACACTACATACTGATATACACCTGAACATCAGCAGGAGAGGACTCTTTAAAGTAGAGACACTACATGCTGATATACACCTGAACATCAGCAGGAGAGGACTCTTTAAAGTAGAGACACTACATGCTGATATACACCTGACCATCAGCAGGAGAGGACTCTTTAAAGTAGAGACACTACATACTGATATACACCTGAACATCAGCAGGAGAGGACTCTTTAAAGTAGAGACACTACATACTGATATACACCTGAACATCAGCAGGAGAGGACTCTTTAAAGTAGAGACACTACATACTGATATACACCTGAACATCAGCAGGATAGGACTCTTTAAAGTAGAGACACTACATACTGATATACACCTGAACATCAGCAGGAGAGGACTCTTTAAAGTAGAGACCCTACATACTGATATACACCAGAACATCAGCAGGAGAGGACTCTTTAAAGTAGAGACCCTACATACTGATATACACCTGAACATCAGCAGGAGAGGACTCTTTAAAGTAGAGACACTACATACTGATATACACCTGAACATCAGCAGGAGAGGACTCTTTAAAACTGGAAGCTCATCCTTAAGGATTATATAGTAGTTTACAATTCATTCCATGTGGCCTTCCCCTCAATATATTCAAATATATCATAATTCTTTATTTCCTAATATGTTTTTTAGATATTGATGGTGAGAGTTTATACTACAGAACTTCCATCGGTCTAAAAAATTAGAAATATTAACCCAAATCAGTCATGTTGTTTCCAACTGAAAAGGAAAACTGGACAGAAACTGATTATTCTCTGTGGAATTTGGAAGATTGCCTGTGTGTGTGTGTGTGTGTGTGTGTGTGTGTGTGTGTGTGTGTGTGTGTGTGTGTGTGTGTGTGTGTGTGTGTGTGTGTGTGTGTGGTGTGTGTGTGTGTGTGTGTGTGTGTGTGTGTGTGTGTGTGTGTGTGTGTGTGTGTGTGTGTGTGTGTGTGTGTGTGTGTGAGAGAGAGAGACTGAGAGGACACCTGTGCCATGGCATGAGTAGAGGCCTAACCAGGGTGCGAACTGGAGGGGAGCAGGGGGAGCTATAGCTCCCCTAGTGGTGACATGAGCTCCCCTGGGAACATGGTTTGTGAAATTTGGTTGGAGCTCTCTAAAATACTGATATGATGACCAAATAAATTTGGGCATGTTTTTTTTTTCAAAGGTGTAAAATAAGTGAATTAAAATTATATTTAGAGTTTATGATTCATGAAAAAAGTGTCGCCTGCTTGCACGCTGCCCGCAGCTCCACCCACTACCAAGCTCGTTTAGTTAGCACTGCATGTTTACCAGGCATTGTTGCTGCTGCTGCTGACATGTCGAAAAGAAAAAAACAACTTACCTTGGGCAATTTCTTTAAAAAGACGGCCAAACAACCTGATCAAGAAGACCAACCGAATGTAGCTGGTGGTAGCACATCATACGTTGTGACTGCTGCTACAACAGAACCGAGAGAGGAGGGAGCTAACGTCAGTGCTCGTGCTAACTTGACAGCTAACGTTAACTTGGGGGCTGAAGAGACACAAGAAGACGAGCCGTTGTGTTGTGTGTGTGGCGTCGCGTCTCTCCAGGCAGTGAGAGGGTTGTGTTGTGCTATAGCTGTATTATTAATATTAATATTGTTCATGGTTGGTGCCGCTGGCTGCTCTTATCGCGTGTGTTCGGCTCTATGTAGGCTACAGCCGTAATAGGCTATAGCCCATGTGAAATAATGTAGCCTGTTTTTGAGTCATTTTAAGTTGATTTAATTAAACAGTCAAACGTTACATTGGTGGTCCGTGGATTATGTATTATCAAGTTGATTGAAGTTTGCGTAGCCCATACATGCTCGGGAAATCTGTTGACATGAACATGATCCATCGGGACGTTTCATGTAAATGTAGACCTGTGGCACCACCCCGTGTGCAACGGATTTTCTCTTTATAATAGGCCTATGTCTGTGCTGCTGCTATTAACGCATGGATCAGCATTCCCCCCCCCGCAAAAAAAAAAAAATCACGGCTCCCCCGGAGACCGTGGTATAGTTCGCACACTGGGCCTAACCCTTCAATGAAACAACAGCAGAAGACAGTGAACCACATTGTTACTCATCACACGTCACAGATATTGCATCAGGACATTTCATGTATTCATACAAATGATATTTTCTTTTTCCTTTTATTGGTCGCAGTTTTTTCCCTTTAGATAAACTCTGGGCTTTGTTGGAGACACCCTCTGGTATCGTCCCTGAAGGCTCTTACCGCTGAAAGCATTCTTCACTTTAAGTATTTTGGGATGTTGGTTTCTTTTCTATTCTTTTCTTTTCTCTGTAGTTGTCATATCTGTGTGGATAAGGGCTCACACAGGTAGCCTGAGCCTCATGCATTGTATTTGTCATCATGTCTAGTTCTTCGTTATTTCCCTGAGTGAATGTGGTCTGTTATTTCCACCTTGATGTGAAGTTTCTCTGGCTGTATCTCTATTTAGCTGCTCTATCAGAACTGTAGGGTCAGGGTGTTTCTGCTCCTCCAGACCTGACTGGTACAGTTTGTATTAACTCCCGTCATTTAATGATGGTATAGATCAGGGGTGTCAAACTCAAGGCCCGGGGGCCAAATCCGGCCCGTGACTTCATTTAATGTGGCCCCACAAGAGCCTGCAAAGAATATAATATGTTTACTATACGGTTACATGCTACTTTACAGAAGCACGTTGCCCATAAACTACATGTCCCACAATGCATCTCAAGTTTGACTTTTCTTCTCAGAATCAGACTTTTTTTTTCAAAATGTCACTTATTTTATTTTGACTTTCTTTCCAGAATTTGACTTTTCTTTTAAAATCATTTTGTGACATTCTCACTGAAGAGACTTAAGTTATTACCCTATCCGATAATAATCCAATGCAGACGGCAATAATGTAATATAATACATTCTTTTAAATATATTAAATATTTATATATGTATTTTTTGTATGTATATAAAACCGGCCCTTTGAGTGCGACCATGATGCTGATGTGGCCCGAGATGAAATTGAGTTTGACACCCCTGGTATAGATAGACGGTGAACATTTTAAACTGGTAGCAAACAGAAATCATTTTGATAGGTTTTTCCAATTTTATAGCATTTATCTTTATTTTGGTAAAATATAATGTAGAGTTGAACATGAATGTCCCGAAGGTGCATCTGGGTTTATGGTTAAGTTGTACTTATAACCCAAAGCAGTGAATAATAACATTACACAGGTTGATGTGAACTTCAGTGATGTCTTCATTCAGCAGACACCGAGCACCCTGTTCGATCAGATCAAACAGACCCACATTGGGATTGTATTTGTCACAGCAAGTTAACATATTCATATCAAAAATATGAAAAATGAAATACAAATACAATACAAATTGTATTTAAAAAACATTAAATATAATTAAAAAAAAAGATATATATACTGTATGTGTCTAAATTATACACAATATAAAATATACAGAAGAAGCTAAAATACTTGATCATAAAAGAAAAATGTACAAACATGGATACTATATTATCAAAGTGTGTAAAGTAGTTAAATAAATAAAAAAACAGTGATGAATGCATGATAATGTGCAAATAGTTCAGGGTTGTTGAAAGGGAAAAACTAAAGAAACGATAGAGCTGGGAGTTCTCTGCAAGCTAAGGTTGTTACATTCCTGGTCCCCAATGACATCATGTCAATATTGAATATATCTCATAAACCTGTTTTATGCACCTGTAGGGACGTTAAAGCTCTCTCTGAATGAAGGCCGCTGGGGGTCCTCTAAAGGAGCTCAGCTTTCTGCATGGATCTGACATGATACAAGTATTAATGATTATTTAAATTGATATCAGGGACTGTATGACACATTACGTACATTAAAAGACACCCACTTTGCTGGAATGGTGATGTAAAGAAACTGTCCTGACTTGCATTTCCTTTGAGCCCTACTTGGATCAGGCCTGAGATCTTAAAACAGATAACAGACACACTGAAAAGGTGCCGTCAATACTTAAAATGGCAGTTTTGGAAATGTTTGCTAACTTTGTGAGATGCAGAGCACAATGTCACCCCAGGAAACTGTAAAACACCTCCTGGTTAACAGGCTGTGGGCGTTTCTTGAGGAGTGTTTTGTAGAAAAAAACCTGAGCAGAGTGAAAGCACTGAGAGGACGAGAAACAGAGCGCACTGGAATGAAGTTTCCTAACACCGCCTGCCAATAAGGAGAGATGTGAAAAACAAATGAAACCATAACAGCTATGTGTTCAGAGGCTGAATACGAGACATGCAGGGGGACAGACGGGGGGTGCTGCAGACTGATAGGTGCTGTGCTGACTGCACACTGTTATCACCCCGTCCACACGCTGCATTCTGGGTGTGTTGATGATTAACCGGGCAGCAGGGTGGAGCTCCTGACACAGAGTTGTTCTGTATGTGGGGGCTAGTTCTGTACTTTTTAAATATAATGTGCTGAGACGTCGTTTTATTAAGGAAGTAGGACCTGGATCAGCATCTTTGATGACTGTGCAAACACTATATAAAAACCTATCCAATATCCGTGTTCCAAAATGTTTACAATATTTGCAAATCATAAACCTTGGAGTGGCAGATAAGGGACTTTATGGAAGCCAGCAGTGGATGATATGGCACTTTGTGATCAGTGTGTGTATATAGCACTCTTCTAAGTACTCTTGAAAGTGTTGTGTATCTCAGGATGGTGATTTTGCTCGG
Organism: Pseudochaenichthys georgianus; assembly: GCF_902827115.2. Classification (NCBI taxonomy): domain Eukaryota; kingdom Metazoa; phylum Chordata; class Actinopteri; order Perciformes; family Channichthyidae; genus Pseudochaenichthys; species Pseudochaenichthys georgianus. The sequence continues at coordinate 5,682,935 of NC_047517.1, read as the reverse complement.
CCCAGTCATCGTCCTGACCTTTACACACAAACCTGCTAGGATTACTATTCATTGGGCTTTGGGCCATTTCTTAATAATAATGAACATCCCCTTTGGTTTGCTCCAAACTGTTCCTCTCCTGCCATCATCATGACCGGCTTTACAATTATACGCTTGTTATGTGTTCTGAAAGTATAGATACACGTTCATACTGTAGCCAATACCATAGACTTAGAAACATGTGAAAAGATGCCTTATAGTGTGTTTAACTTTAATATCCTTGTATTCCCCTCTTTATTTAGTTTTTCCACCAAAAGCTTATTTTTTAAAAAGCATTTAGTTATGTCTTGTACCAAAACAGGCTAAGATCCTGGTGGAAGAGTGTACACGTGAGAGATGAGTTCTCCACCTGTTGGAGAACAATGGGCTGAGTGAGCGTGTTAGCGGCAGTGAACTAGCTCTCATGCTACAATACCACACAGTCAGTGAATTGGCATTCCCACGTCAGATGACTGACCACATGAGTCACATGTGGAAGAGAGGAAATACTTTCTCCGTCTCCAGGCCAACGATGTGCACTGTTTGTTAGAGCTGCAGCGGGTCACAATGAAATGTCTCCTCCTGTCAACACCAGGAAGAGGCAATAATGAGCTGAACAACACAACCTGAACAAAAACTCATCTCACCCTAATTTGAACACATTTACTTTCCATCTGCCCCTAAGTATCTCTTTATCCAGATACTTTTAGTTTTGTTTGTCCAGATATCCAAAAATGTGCGCCAAGCAAAGTCTCTCCCTCGCCTCCATTGGACTCCCGTGACATTATGACATCACGATGAAACACTCATGCTCAGAGGCGCGGGAAGGTATTTTGAGTGGGGGTGCTGAGGTGCTGGACTCCAGTGAACACTATTACGGGCACTATAGAGCTCGCACAAAAGCACTCCCCACACGCAAACACACAGTACACCCGCGACTGTTACAATGAAGGCTCGATAATCAGCTCACGCCATATAGGCGGGGGTAAAGTGCTATTTTTTACGAGTGGGGAGCGGACCTCACCTCCTCTAGGGGGGTCCGGGGGGATTCCCCTGGGAAGATTCTTTTTAAATATTGAAGTTAAAAGCATCAATCTGGTGCACTTTGAGAGCAACATTAAGAGATCTATGGATACATCTCTCAACATCCAGATGAAACACAACTCTAAGCAGATGTTCTTTTTCTTTATGGATATTTTACAAATCACTCCCCTTTCAAACTATATTCTTGTTTTACTGCCATATAGTATTTCATAACTGTTTTTCCTTTATTCTCTTATTTGTTTTGTAACGATAATGATCATATGAAGGTGTGCCGCGGAAATAATCTTTTGAATAATTTGTGACCAAACCCTTTGAGACCCACTGAGATAACTTAGACTAAAGTGAACTATCTAAACACTCAGAGAGTCCTTTAGCTCACCTGAGCCTCTCAGTCTGAGAGGAGAGCTCTCCTCCAGCTTGTTGTGGAACAAACAGCTCTGTATGTCCGTTAGTGCAGCTAGCTAACCAGATGCCAACAACACGGTCTGGTCTGGTGTCTTGCCTCTGTTGCATTCACTGAACATGGGAAATTACAGTCCTGCCGTCCTCTCTAGTGTCTTGATGAGGTTCACGTAAAACACGGTTAATGTATTATATTATGGAGGTAGAATTGTCCGGGGCTACAGAAACAACATTCGGGGCAGGCCAAAATATTATTTTACCAACAATGTGGAATTTATTGGCTACATATTACACACGTTATGCACAGCGGGAGCAGCAATAACCGTCAAATAATAATTCAGACAGGGGAGCTCCGCACCCCCTGCCTGCCGCTAGGGGGTGCTGCAGCGCCCTCAGCACGCCCATGCTCATGCTTCTATTGGCTTGCGCTCCCACACATTGTACGTGATAGGCCAACGGGTTGGACATCTCTAAGTGGTTGACCAATCATAACAGAGCGGCCAGCTAACCAATCAGAGCAGACTTGGCTCTGGTTTCAGACAGAGGGTGAAAAGAGGTGCTGCAGCACATGAGAACAATAAAGAGCTTTTTGAACATTAAAGCATGGAGACATGTCACAGGAGAGACACTACATACTGATATACACCTGAACATCAGCAGGAGAGGACTCTTTAAAGTAGAGACTCTACATACTGATATACACCTGAACATCAGCAGGAGAGGACTCTTTAAAGTAGAGACACTACATACTGATATACACCTGAACATCAGCAGGAGGGGACTCTTTAAAGTAGAGACCCTACATACTGATATACACCTGAACATCAGCAGGAGGGCACTCTTTAAAGTAGAGACCCTACATACTGATATACACCTGAACATCAGCAGGAGAGGACTCTTTAAAGTAGAGACACTACATACTGATATATACCTGAACATCAGCAGGAGAGGACTCTTTAAAGTAGAGACACTACATACTGATATACACCTGAACATCAGCAGGAGAGGACTCTTTAAAGTAGAGACACTACATACTGATATACACCTGAACATCAGCAGGAGAGGACTCTTTAAAGTAGAGACACTACATACTGATATACACCTGAACATCAGCAGGAGAGGACTCTTTAAAGTAGAGACACTACATACTGATACACCTGAACATCAGCAGGAGAGAACTCTTTAAAGTAGAGACACTACATACTGATATACACCTGAACATCAGCAGGAGAGTACTCTTTAAAGTAGAGATACTACATACTGATATACACCTGAACATCAGCAGGAGAGGACTCTTTAAAGTAGAGACACTACATACTGATATACACCTGAACATCAGCAGGAGAGGACTCTTTAAAGTAGAGACACTACATACTGATATGAACATGAAGATGAGCAGAATGGCCCCTTTAACACTCACATTGCTTTATGAAGTCGCACTCAGCCAACAGTTCTTACGTCAGACAAGCTAAATTAAATGTACACTCAAGTGACATTGCTCGAGTACACTAAGTTCAGGCCTGGAGAAATGTACGACATAAAGCTAAAATTACCAACGGGGGGTGATATCTATGGGCTCAGAACAGTCTCATAATACACACATGCACACAGAAGGATTCACACTTGTATTTCCGGATCCACACTTGTGTTTTTCAATGCACACACATGTATTCCGTTTCATATACATTTAAATAAAATCCAATTACAGAAAAAAGTTTTACATGTGTATTTTTGATCCTCACATATTTGTTTTCCGTTTAAAACCTCTGAACCTGCAAACACAAACCGCTTCCTGTGCACGGATCGCTGTGCATTCGTGTGTGGGTTTTTTGAGACTCTCCTGACGGTCAGCCGATTCGTACTTGTAATTTTTTCTATCTATAGCCAATCAGATGTCTCCTCAATTCTAAGCCAATCACATGAGCCCCGCCGGTCATTATCGGCCGATATTCACTCTTAATAGTTTGATCGGTGCTCTCTATAAAGGCCGATCAGGAGAGCTGGATCTGATCGATATGGACATAAACGCAAGTGAAGTATAACCGGACGTGAGAGAGAGATCAGATCAGCTGCTGAGTCTGACGGAGACACGCAGCTCTGCATGATCACCTGATGCTCCGCCCTCTGTTTAGCGAGCTGACCGGACTGCGGAAAATGCGTATATGAAGTAATCTTACCCTCGTGGGGGCGCGCTCATGTGATTGGCTTAGAATGAAGGAGACATCTGATTGGCTATAGATTAGAAAAAATTACAAGTACGAATCGGCTGACCGTCAGGGGAGTCTCAAAAAACCCACACACGAATGCAAAGCGATCCGTGCACAGGAAGCGGGTTGTGTTTGCAGGTTCAGGGGATTCAAACGGAAAACTAATATGTGAGGATCAAAAATACATATGTGAAACTTTTTTCTGTAATTGGATTTCATTTACATGTATATGAAACGGAATACATTTGTGTGTGCATTGAAAAACACAAGTGTGGATCCTGAAATACAAGTGTGAATCCTTCTGTGTGTATGAGTGTATTATGAGACTGTTCTGAGCCCACAGGTATCTGCTATATAGAGCTGACATGTTTAGACCGCCTTCTTGGATTAAAATAGTGATTGCAACTGAAGACAGCTCCTTTAATTGCAACATCTCAGGTATCATTTGGTGGATAGTGAGAGGTTGTTATGTAATCCTCTAAGAATGTGTAAGATGATCTTTGCAGATTTGATCACTATGGGGATTTCAAGTCCATTTTACAGGACAGAGAACAACATTCTCTTGATTGTGTGATTGCTCTTATATCCCCAATTGATTGAATTCTTTGATTTTCAAATTGACTGGTTAATGTGCCATTTCATTAGTGTTTTACGACCCCTGTATTCATCTGCCTGTCTTGTTTGTGTTTATTTGTTGTAACATTGTTCATGCTGCCCTCTTGGCCAGGTCGCTCTTGATAAAGAGATTTGAATCTGAATGACACTTTTTACCTGGTTAAATAAATGATATATATATATTATGAACAGGCTGAGAGAATGCATGCAAAGGAAAGAGTTGGTTGGACCTGTCTTAGCTTGGCTGTATGGGTTCATGTCTGTGATTGGCAGAATTCACATGAAATAGTGTGAATGTAAGGAAGAGGAAACACTTAAAGAGGGACACAGAGAAAGGCATGTGTCAGTGACATCACTCCCAGGGTACGGACAGGAACACACACACACACACACACACACACACACACACACACACACACACACACACACACACACACACACACACACATACACAGACAGACAGACAGACAGACAGACACACACACACACACACACACACACACACACACACACACACACACACACACACACACACACACACACACACACACACACACACACACACACACACACACACGAGTCAGGCTGCAGTAGCTCTCCGTGGTTTGTGGTTTTTCAGGGCTGGGTTTGTTTGGTCAGTGTTGTTGTACAGATTGAACCAAATGCCAGGACAACCTTTGGCCTTCTGACTGGTTCGGTGGACACTAAACAATCCCGTCTGTCCTCTGTGTCTTGTCCATGGTGCTACTATGTGCAGGAAATGTAATAAAAGTTGAATGTATAGGAACTCACGTGCCTGTTTTATAGTCCTGACCACCTAACAAAACAAACTGATGTCAAAAGAGAGAGAAAGGTAAAGAGGTACAGAGATGGAAATATGAAACAGTCTGTTCATCATGTTGAATCCTGCTGAGGTCTATCCTGCACACAGGCAAACAGACAATAGGTGTTATCATAGGCGGCGCGTGAGCCTCAGGTTTGGGAAGGCTAAATAACTTTTTTTACCTGACGCTGCCCGCCTCCTGCGTCTATAGAAAAGAGATCAACTCAGTGAAAGCACCGCCTGCTGACCAATCAGAGCTCAGTGTGCAGAGTTTAAATCTCTCAAGTCATATTAAAGGATAAAGGAAATACAGTTTAAACTGCTGTATGCAGAGAAGACGCCGACGTGTCGCACTTATCATTCATATCACATTCAATCAGATCATCGATCATATAATATCATAATATATCACATATTTCCTGATCTGAGTCAGCTGAGCCGTATCTGGCCGTGCAACACTCACAGTGTCACATACTGTATGCAGAAGTATTATTTTAAGCAACACATTAAGTTGACGAAACACTCAACTCAAATGTAATTAAAGTCAGATCCACTCGTGTCTTAGATGGGGTGTTGCAGTATAACTTGAGACATGACAACTGGCTATATTCTATTATTTTCGTCCTAGGAATCCGGGGCGTGTACAATACATTGAGGATACTGTGGTGGAGTTAAAATAACAATAGCCTATTTCTTTTTGAAATGTGATGGAGTACAAGGATAGTAACTGTGATTATTCATGTTAAGTAGCCCACAAGTAACTAAAACAATTGCAAGTGCAATAAGAAGCTACAGGAACGTTAATCTACGTCGGTAATATTAACTTTATTTAACATTTACGGTACAAGATTTACATCATACAGCCCATGTAGTATAATATTTTACAAATGATGAATTACAGCAAACATGTGCAATATATCCATTATTACAGCTCCGTGGGCTGGCAGTAAGGCCATATGGGTCCGTTCTAACGGAGCGTCCACACTACAGCTCCAAAAATAGCTTGGAGCTGGGCGTGTCTGGAGCTTGGGGATTTTATTCAAGCAACACGGCCAACAACCAATCACATGAATCTCCCGCCCCCGACATACAAAGCAAAAACCCCCGGGGATTTTATGCGAGCAATATATATATAAACTCCCCAAACAGGCGAAAACATACCAGTTTCCCCCACTGTCTCTGCCACCTCCCTCCATGCCTGGTTCCTCCGGTTTGTATCCCGGGAGGTGAAGAGGGTCTGGTCATACAAAACCGGGTGATTCGCTACGGCGATAGTTAGTTTCTCCTCCGACTTTTTTTGAAAATATAGAAATGAACGGCGGGATATCTCTCCCAGCTTAGACGCGGTTTGATTGGCTAGCGCTTCAGCTGTCAGATTTTGGGAAACGGGATTTGATTGGCTGGCGCTGGCTACTCCGGCGTCCAGGCGACCAGAAGTTGAACAATGTTCAACTTCTGGTCGCCTGGGTCGCCTGAGACGCCTCGCTCGGCTACCCACAATTCAGTTCGGCGAAAAAGCGCGGCTACGTGACGTCATCCCATTGAAAGTGAATGGGCAGCTTGGAGCTGCTTGGAGCTTTCGACGCTGTAGTGTAGACGGGCCGTTATTGTGCATCCATGGGTAAAGATAAACGCATGTAGTGCTGAACACGTAACATGAACGTGCCGGGCGGCGCGGTCCCGTGGGTTAGATGCGCGTTCATAATGCCGAGGGAAATAACTCTCAGAATAACGTTATTAGCACATTTTTACAACTTGAGGAACGAATGTTTTTAATAAGGGCTATACAAGTGTTCATACTGGGTTGTTTATTTAGTTTAAAAAAAAGTATCCAACGAGTTACAGACCACTCTTTCCCAATGTAAGTCAATGGGAAAAAGTGTTTCTGGGCCCAGCAACCTAAAGGAAGTGTAGTATCGCCGTTTGACCAGCACGAATATTCTCATCAGACTCCGGCGCACTTCCTGGGGGCTTGGTTGCGGCTCGCCTCGAAAGTAGACGAGAATAGCCGATCGCAGCCGGGGGAGGTCTCAAAAAGCTCGCCTGAAGCATGGATGTATAATAAGAACTGGATACAGCGTGGGAGGCGGGGCCTCATTCATTCCTATGAGAGTTGCTCATTAGCGCATGATGACAAAATGGCCCAATTTTTGAGAGAGCGAAACGTCACAGATTACCCGGCATGCCTGAGAAGTACCCGTATGTGCGCTCATAGAGCATGCGCAACTTTAACCACGCCGCACAAAAGGCTTGTTCACATTAAGCACGTGAATTTGCGTACACGTAACAGCACCGCGCTTTCATGACAGCATGGTACTGGATTTATATTAACGAGGCGGCAGTTAGCGGCTAGCTAGTAAATTATTCTAAATTACACTTCATGTTAAGTAGCCCACAAGTAACTAAAACAATTGCAAGTGCAATAAGAAACTACAGGAACGTTAATCTACGTCGGTAATAGTAACTTTATTTAATACAACATTTACGGTACAAGATTTAATCATACAGCCCATGTAGTATAATATTTTACAAATGAAGAATTACAGCAAACATGTGCAATATATGCATTATTACAGCTCCGTGGGCTGGCAGTAAGGCGATATGGGTCCGTTGTTATTGTGCATCCATGGGTAAAGACAAACGCATGTAGTGCTGAACACGTTACATGAACGTGCCGGGCGGCGCGGTCCCGTAGGTTAGATGCGCGTTCATAATGCAGAGGGAAATAACTCTCAGAATAACGTTATTAGCACATTTTTACAATTTGAGGAACGAATGCATCTTTTGTGTAATTAAATGCTGTTCACTTTTATAAGCTTCCCTTGACTCTTTTCAGTCTCTCCTGCCTTCAGGGTTCTAGAATTACTTACAATCCCCTTAAAACCACTGTGGGGGAAACTTCTGAAGCAATTGGAATCAGGACTCAGAGAGACACGAGGAGAGCTGGAGCTTTGATGGCAAACACTGACGGTTTATTTGGAGCTTCGGCCGGAGAGTTCACAAGACATGTCACGGGCTACGAGTTGACCACAGGTTGAGATGCCACAATCAATTCTGAAGAACTCTACCCCAGACCCATGTATTCAGCTAGTTCTGAGAGAATAATCAACATTGTGCATAACAAGATAGAATGGTAACACCTCTTTGAGCTGACGCCAAGAGGCAGGAGCAGGGAGACAAAACACTGAGAGCACAGCAGCCAAGGTTACAGGTGCCTGTGCTCAGTCAGGACAGTATGAACTGATACACTGGGTCAAAGTTATGGGCCTTGGAAAATATTCCCTGACAACCACGTAAAACATATTTAGTGTTAGTGTAGCGGCCAAAATCATATAGAAATGAAATGAAACTGATAATTAACTTAAAGGAGACCTATTATGCTATATTTGAATAATATATTGTAGGGCCATACCTATATAAGGTATATTTATACATTTTCTTTTTCAAAATACGAAAAAGATCATGCATTTTAGCCATGCCTCATTTCGCTCTATTTTGCTCTCCTCCCCCCTGTCTTTGCATGCACTGCAGCTGACCACGCCCCCCTGCAAAGGAGGGGGCCGAGTTACGAGCGTCATGTTACCATGCTGTTACCATGCCACGGAAACCTCTCATTCCCCTGATTGGTGGAGAGTTGCCCATATAGGCGGAGCTCCTTGTCACTGACCTCAGACTATTTTCAAATCTGTATCAGTCTGGATCAGAGGAAAAGAGAGAGGGTTGTGTTTTCTGACACTTGGTGAGTTCCCTGACACACCGGGGACACATATTCATGTATAAAAGACGTACAAAGGTGCATTTTGCATGATAGGTCCCCTTTAAAATAACACTGCCGCTGAGGCACTAGTCAGCGGAACTTACGCAGGGCAATGATCCAAGTCCAGACAAGAATCTCCGTTTGTGCATTTATGATCTAATATCATTAACAAAGGACAATCAGGTTTCCTATGTTTCTTTGCTTTGGCCTTTCCTATGGCTTCCTTTCTTCTGGCTCAAAACACCCTGATAAAAAACCATGTGCCTACTAGTGCTCTGGCTCCCACCTCCACCTGTCTCCAATATATACAATTACACCAGGTGCTCTAATCACCCAGTGCCCAACACTGCCTTCAAAATAAAAGCATAGAAATTACTTCAATAGCAATAACTAATAATTAGGGCTGTCAAGTTAACGCGTTAATAATGCAAAAAAAATAATTAACGCCACTAATTATTTTAACGCGATTAACGCATGTGTATTTTTTTTCCTTGGCCGCCCCGTAGTTTCAGAGCGCATCGAGTTTATAATACCATCTACAAGCTGATGCTGACAGCCCCGCTCCTGCCGCCCGCTTGGAGCAGACCACGCTTCCACACTCACCGGCAGGCACCGACTGGCCATCTGGAGGACCGGGAGGGTGTGTGTATGTGTGGCCCGAGCGAGCGAGAGAGAGACCTTACGTGTATTGTTTTGTTAGCATCTGGTGCTAGCTAGCTGCGCTAACGGATATAAGGAGCTGTTTAAATGAAAACAGAGGAAGGACATTTCGCCACAACTGCACCGAGCACTTGACTTGATGCAGGAAGCAGACAGTGGGACATTGTAGGAGAAGTCAGCACACTCATGATTGCAGCGTCCAGGTAGCTCCCGTTCGAGCATATGCCTTGAGTTGCACATAGCTCCAACGATCCAACAGACACGCACACGCAAACGCACACGCACACGCAAACACACACACACACACACACACACACACACACACACACACCATTTGTATTGTATGAGAGAGGTTCCAGGTTGAATTGAGGCGAATATTTGTAATGTTCAGGTTGTTGTGTTTAATATTCATGAGAATATTTGTCATTGTTCAAATGATAATAAAAGCATAAAGCATATTTGTCCACTCATATGTTGATAAGAGTATTAAAAACTTGAAAAATATTCCTCTAAGGTACATTTAGAACAGATAAAAAATGTGTGATTAATCGCGATTAACTATTTTAATCGACTGACAGCCCTACTAATAATACATTTACTATAAACAGCAAGAAAAGAAATGTTTAACTATTAAATAATATAAGGCAATATATAGCTCCAACAGTTAGTATCGAAACAACACCAGTTAAACTCAATCTAACAGGTGTCAATAAACTGAAAGCCTACAGATTTAAAAGTGCGTAACATAACAGATTGTGATATTTCATGTGTGCAGGTGAATATGTGTGCCTAATAGAGGCAGAAGAGGAATGTTCAGGTTTCTTTAGGAATCCAAAACAAATTCTGAAATCTTCAAAAACACAAGTGATATTCCGCTGATGGTGATTTCTGTCAGGGAGTCACAATGTATGAGTCATCCTCTGGGGAGAATGCATTTCACAGGACATTACTCAACAATCTGACAAGTGGTTGCCCTGGACAACAGTTCATAAGGAGGCATTAGGCAATGCTGCAGTCTGCTCGGTTCATGCTGCTCCACCATGTAATGTAGGGCTGCCAATCAGTCAGAACATGTTATTGTGTTAGCAGCAATAATAATCTGTGATTATTTATGATTAATCACAAGATTACAATTCTAGTATTTACTGGTATTTTTGGAGGAGATCAAACAAATACGCCTGTGGTGTTGTTACAAATAAATGCATGACAAACTGGTTCAAGAAATCAGAGGGTTTTTACGTTATTATAACATGATTAGTGAATCATTGACATGAACTAAATCATGGACAAAGTCGCTGTGACGCCCCTCAGCACAATCATCACAATCAGAATCCCTTTATTAATGTGCTCTACTGGTTATAATGTGTGTCCTATCATACTGCAGCTCTATCTGTTCAGTGGAGACTCTGTCCACTATCTCCCGCTTCATCAAACATGGCTCTGCAAAATGCCTTTCCTACATTTTAAAGAAAAATATGCTAAAGCACGCTCGTGAACACACTCGTAAACTGTTAGCGCCAGAGCCTCGCTGCGGGGAAACTGTGGCACTCGTAATTGCGCCGCATTTGCGCATTACATGAATCGCGCCGCATTTGCGCATAACATGAGGCCCCCTCCGCAAGATGAGGCCCCCTCCGCAAGATGAGGCCCCACACAGTCTGCGTGATCTGCGTGTAGGGAGGGGCGGCCCTGGTTACATTAGTTGTGTGCCTGGTGTTTGATTTACTACACTATATACTATGACTGCAGACAGCCATAAAGCTCTCACCTCCAGGAGCACACTGTGATCTCAACAGGCTGAGATTAGTGCAGCCCCTAACCGGTGAGCTACTAATTATCACAGCATGAGCCTAACACGGTCAAATAAGCGTGCACAATTCCTTAATGTCCAGGTCCTAATACTGGCATATCCTCCTAACTTCTTTAAGCCATCAACACCTCGTAAATCCCTCTCGTTGTACCACAAGTGCAGGAGAAGCGAACAGAGCGTTCTCACGCAGACAGCAAGCCCTTTCTGTGGACTCTGGAAAATACATCGTAGAAACGACAGCCTCAGGTCTCTAGTGGATTTTAGTCATAAAATACACTTGTCCCTCCGCTCATAATTCTTAAAGCTGCAAAGCATTGGTGAGAACAACAGAACTCTAAATGTCTGTCAGGAAGATGGAAGTCCAATCAGAAGATACAACTTGATAGAGATGTTAAGAAGAAAGAGACAGAGACACAAAGTTCTGCATATTCCCTCAGTCTATTCTTTACTCAATTCTGATGAATCCATTCATTCACAAGGTCCTTATTCCAAAGCAACAGAGTCTCTACCAACATGGCTGCTCATGAATGTTCTTCTGATTTGCCATTTTAAGACTAGGTCTTGTTTGGTGCAGGCATATAAACGACATGGTTTAAGTCAGGGGAAACATGTTATTACGGTCATATGTGAGCCAAGTGTCTCATATTGTGAAGTATTTGTTTGAACTGATGTTCACTCAGTCTTTGGTAACTGATTGGGTATACACACGTGTGTGAATGTGAAGCAATTTCGTTTTTAGAAATGTGCTATACATGTTATGTGTAGGTCTCCCTGTCTTTGCACAGACTATATATCCTGGTTGTTGGGCATCATACTGTATTATTTCTCATATTTATACATGCGGAACGATTTGTCAGACCTAGTCGTGTTGCATAGAATAATCATAAATGCTTAATACCCCAATTACACACATGTCTTAATGCCAAGTGTTAGGGGTATTTGCTATGTAAATGATTCTCATGCTGTTTGTTGACTCTGTTGTTTATGTGTTTGCAGCTTGTCTTTTTCGCTACAACGCTCTGTCCCTGGTTCACTTCCTGTTCCTGCTGCTGCTGCCATGGTTCCTGTGTCCCAACAAGCACACCATCAGAGGTAAGACCATCTGTCACATCCCTTTAGCGCTTCTTTTTTTAACTCGACATTTGTCAAATTCAATGTGATTCCAATCAATGTCACTCCTGCTTGTTCTTGCCTTTGTTTGTTTGTTTGTTTGTTTGTTTGTAGTCTTTATTTAACCAGGTGAAAGCCCCTTGAGATCAAAAGATCTCTTCTTCAGGGTGACCTGCAGGACACTAGTTACACATGTAACATAAAAACAACTGAACAACAATAAGGAAGACATACAACATAATGTACAGGGTACAGTTTACAAACTCTATTCACAGTGACAGGTACCATGAGCATCAGAAAGCATGGCACCCAGCCGAGTTTCAGAGTGATGCAGGGGAACCAAAGTGCTCAGTTTCAAACAGGTTTGCAGACTGTTCCAAGTTAGTGGAGCTGCTCATCTAACAGCTTTCTTCCCTAAGACAGTCCTAGCACTTGGCACATTTAATAAAACAACATCATGAGATCTCAGGCAATACGTACTTTCAATTCGTCCAGAGATCAGAGAGCAGATATAAGATGGTAGTTTACCCAACATGGCTTTATAGATGAACATGTACCAGTGACTGAGCCTCCGTACAGTTAGTGAAGGCAGACCTGCCTCTGCATACAGGGTGCAGTGATGAGTAAGTGCTTTACAGTTAGTAACACATCTCAGAGCGCTGTGATACGCAGCATCTAACTGTTCCAGGCAATGGGCAGGTGCATTCATATATATCAGATCACCATAGTCCAGCACAGGTCAAAGGTCACAGAGCCTTTTCCTGGCTTCAAATGAGAAACAGGACTTGTTCCTGTAGAAGAACCCTAGCCTAACCCTCAGCTTTCTAAGCAGATTAGTGACCTGAAGTTTAAAAGTAAGACAATCATCAAGCCAGATACCAAGGTATTTGTAACAGGCAACAACTTCAAGTTTTTACAATATCAAAAACAGGCTCTGGTATCTTTGTTGCTTTTGAAAAGAGCAACTTGATTTGCTTGTGTTTGTCTTGTGTTTGTCTGGAGATAAGGTGATAAAGTGAGTTAAAATAACAAGTCACCAAGATCTGGTTATGTCGTTAATATAGTTATCTGTCAGGTCCAACAGTTTGACTCAGAATGCCTCATGGAGCCAGGTCTCTGTACAGATCTCAGCACAGTCTTGTGGGTCAGCATGAGTCTTATTTCATCTCATTATCCTGGGACCGGACATCAGCCAGTGGTAGTCTGGTCAGTGGAATAGCATTAGCGGGATATCTTAGCTTCTCCTTAATATCTTAAATATGTTTGACTACACAAGCCATAATGCTCCGGTAATAAAGATAACAATTAAGACAATAATGTAGAGAAGTTCATGCAAGTTATCGGCGGGTGCACCTACTGACGCACAAGAAATACAAAGTACATACTGAAGGGATGCTATGAGAAGAGGGGACACGGTGTCCAGGTTCATCCAAACAGAGATGATTTATGAACCTGCCTGTGCAGAGCCCTATGAGCTCTGTACACTGGGAACAAGTCAAACTGCTTTTTCATATGCAATATCCTGCGCCACTGACCTTTTATTTATTGATAACAACATCAACAATGTATTTGTAAGCAGAGCAATGAAATGCATCTATCTTAGTATACTGAGAAGCTAATTGGACTGAGAAGTATCTTATTTTCTGCCTTTCTGCACGACAGCTGGTAGAAGTTATGACGTCATCTATAGGACATAATATAGTCTGGTCAAAATACATTATGCTCACACGAGTCACTCAACAATGGGGGGTTTGTTCCCTCATTACAGTGTGGTGGAAACAACGTGTTCCAGCCAATACTTCCAGCACAGAGACAAGTTCAAGTTTACATCAAACTATTTAAGCCTCTGATGACAGTCTTAGAGAATGTGAGATGAGTAGGCAAACTTTATCTTACTCTACTGCCCCTTCACACAGTTCTGAAAATACTTTTTTTCGTACTCATTTACACAATTTGGGTTGCTGGAATATTTCTGTTGGCCACAAACAGCCAATGGAATTGTTCCTTGGCTCACAATGTGTTGAGTGTGTGTGTGTCGTGTGTGTGTGTGTGTGTGTGTGTGTGTGTGTGTGTGTGTGTGTGTGTGTGTGTGTGTGTGTGTGTGTGTGTGTGTGTGTGTGTGTGTGTGTGTGTGTGTGTGTGTGTGTGTGTGTGTGTGTGTGTGTGTGTGTGTGTGTGTGTGTGTGTGTGTGTGTGTGTGTGTGTGTGTGTCAGACCAAGTAGACTACTCCAGTTCATATTTATTTATCCAACACTCTTTGTGATGCAAATTGAATAGCCTGGCACAATCCTTGATGAACATACCCATCATGCACTGGGGAAGCTAACAATGTTATCTTGGCCAACTGACGTTTTCCCCCGTAGTCATTCTGATGCGGTGATCAAAAAGCATAGAGAGCCTTTTATTATGGTGGGAGAATCGTAAAGAAGGAGAGAGGGTTGGGGACTTCCCCTAAAGGAAAACCCTCTGGCCTGCCAAGACCCCCCCCCCCCACACACACACACACACACACACACACACACACACACACACACACACACGACTAATAGGAAGCAGCAGTGTTTGCTCTGAGGAGAATCAGGAGACAGTTGAAGTCGGACCTGGAGATTACTCAACAGCTGGCACATGTTCAAATAATCAAGCCTTCAAGCAAAAGGCTGCTGTCTATTTGTGATTGTCTTATTATTATGGGATTAGGATAAATTAACTACACTTTAACTTAAATAAAAGATGATCAAATCTGGTGGAAATATTGAAAATAGGCCGTACCTCAAAGTAGCATGAGCTGAATAAAAAGGTTGTAATGTTGTCCCAAAGTTCAATAAACAGTTGCTACAAAATTGGAACATGTCAGAGAAATAAATAAAGCTAACAGCAGCTACACGTCAGGGTAGCGCTTTATAAATCTTATACTACTACTTGTTAGTAGGAAACATTCATTGTTCATGGCGTGAATATACATAGGATTATTCTTAAGGTTGTTGTTTCAGTTCTGATGGAGCTATGCTAGCAGTTTCCAGCTGCTTCCAGTCTTTGTGCTAAGCTAGGCTAAACACATTGTAGCTTCTCCTCTGACTCTGGGTTAGACAGTAACCGGAGGATTTATCAACATGCCAGAATAAGAATACCTTTATTTGCCCCACATAGGGGAAATGTACAGGAATCCTCACCTTTGGTGTATTTCACTCTATATCGACACAAAATTGAATCATGTATTATGTTATTTTTGACTTTACATGGTTCCTCAGGATCAACCCTCCTTCCCTCTCTCTCTGTTTCTTGTCCTCCAGGTCCCACGGGTCGGTTAATCAGAGCGGTGTTCTGCACCAGTCTGCTGTTTGTTCTGGCTCACATCTGCTTCCAGACTGTTCTATACACATACCCCCCCCTCAACATCGCCATAGGGGATAACTGCTCACAATGGGACGTCATAAGCAGACATATAGGACTGTCCAGGTAACAGCTGTAGCACCAGATATTCATTCTACTGTCAGTGATGGTTAGAGCATGTGATACACCCACACATTTGAAGGAAGATCAAACCAGATTCATTTTCTTTGCCCACGCTTTGGAATATAATATTTTTGGTTGAACGCATGTGTTTGAAGATGGAAAAATGTTTGACCTCCGTTGACCTCTCTATACATGTGTGTGTGTATTGTAGGCTTCCGTTGGATGATCCTTGGAGTATGATACGCCTTCTGTCTCCTGACCTGGGTGTGTGTGTGGTTGCCTTGGTAACAATGGTCCTGTGCAGTAGATTGGTCAGCAACCGGGAAATGGTGGCTGCTGCCAACATCACATCGGTGAGTCAGTGTGGGAGGTTCAGTATGACTGAAGGGTCACTGCCCCAGTAATTTATTTTATAACTGCATTTTGATATAACATATGAATTTCATTGGAACCACTTTATTTTGAAATGCTTTCACTTTAAATATCAAACGTGTCATGCTTGTCCCGAAAGACACTCTGATCAGATACTCTTTATGTCCCCTCTGTCATCATTTCATTTATTTAAGACAGGGAAAAGGTTATCATGTTTAAAACATGAAAAATGTTTCTCCTTATTCACAGATTGATGATAGTTTGATTGATTGTGTTTAGTTGGTTGAAAAGTAGAAATATTTATGAGATGCTGAAACGCAAAACTATTAGTTAAATGGACCTGTTACTTAACAGTTCTGTAAACTTGGTATGCGTGTCATGGTAAGTCATTAGGGAAGTGAGATTAATCACATTTTATTTATGGACTTTGTTTATTGGTTTTCCATGACGATTTCATAAACATTCAAATTAGACACATTTAAAATGAGTTTTTTTGGTTTTAACCCTTGTTGTGAGTCTTGAGGTTTTTACAACCCAACTCGTTTTGGCGAGTCCTGCTTAAAATCATAACAGGAAGGAAATCAGAAGACACCAGGATACCAGTTAAACAATACTCTGTTTTAATTATACAAGGTAATAATGCAACACAATATAATACATTACCATACAATCTAAAATAATATACGTAATGTAAGGAGTACTCCTGCCCTGGTTCACGTGCCGCTTAGACCCTTCGGCGTTGGGAGACCGAGAAGAGAGAGCGAACCTAAGACCGAACAGGCTTTCATACCCAAACAAACAGGAGGGGTAGGGTCAGCTGGTCATCTTTTCAGGTCATCTCATTGGGAGATGCAAAAGATGCTGTATCACAGTGAATCAGCGCGTGCCAGCAGAGAACCAAACTGTTTCAGTTTGAAGCTAAACATATCCTATCATGTAGCTTATCACACAATACAATAGTCATGTGTTTTCCTTTATGAAAGCCATACTTGTTGGGAATGTATCAGTCATGATCTCATGAGCTCCTCAGGACCAGCTAACCAACAGAGCGTAAGTGTCCTCATACCCCCCGTCTCTGAACTTCCATCCACCCGAAGTCAGCTTACCCAGAATCAGAAGGACCACGGTCTCTCTTAACTGTGTGACTCAATTCTCAAGGCCTGCAGGATGCGCATCATTAATTTAAGAAGAATTTAACCATTATATCTGGGGAAATGTCCCTCACTATTTGCAAAGCCTATCAATGGTTTAACCAAGAAAAACACTCAAAGGGGTAATCTTTTCACTCAAAACAGAACTCACAAGTAATTCTGCATCTTCCCTCCTCAAAAATAGCCTAAAAACACCCTTTTGATAAAAGGGTAAAAGTGAAAGAAAAAGACAATTGCGCTAATCTACTTTTAAGAAAAAGGGAACATTGTTTCAGGAATCTATAAAAAACCTCTCTATATTTAAGAGGAAAAATGTACTTTTTGTTCCTTCAACTATTAACACACAGGAATGTATAACCCCACACATATATTAGGGATAACATGATGCAATGCACCTCCTATATATGGGTGACATTAAAATGAATATACCAAAAATATGCTGCATTATTTCTTCTGCATAATACCTTACATCAATTTCCACACCCTGCAAGCAGCAGTGTCTAATTATGGCTCCTGGTTTGTCATTCGGTGTCTCTGGTGTGGCTGTATCGCCGTTAGATATTTATGACCCCCTGAGGAAGTTTTCTCTGAATTTTGGTGACCTCTTGACCCATCATTACCCTTTAAATCATTGACAATGTATTAAAATGGATGAGATATTCATGGTCTGCTGAGGATGAACCTAATGTTATGTGACGCCTGCAGATCCAATGTGTGGTCCCACACAGTTACGCTGTAAAAATCGTCAAATATTGTCAAAGCGGCCTTGAGGGATGCTAGTGGAGTTTTACACCATACCGTTGTGCTGTTACTAGCAGATCATGAATAGATATGATATGATGTTGAAAGCTGCACCAATTCATAGTTTTATTTTAAGAAGGGACTTAATAGCTGTTTTTAGTGAAATATATTCAGACACAAAGCATCATTATCATCTCATTGGAATTGGGTTTGTGTCAACCTGAGAATTAACTATCCAATACGCTTTCTCCTTAACCAACACAATCATATTTGGCTCGCAAGGTGCTCAAATCTTCCCTGTCAGTAGCTGTAATAGATCTGAGCGTGCAGCGGGGTTTCAGCACTCTTATGATGGAAACAGCTGCTTGTTAACTTCTGTAGTGAACAGTATTCCTGGAAACTGTCATGTGTAACAGGAATAATCAATGCTTGGATGCATTTGGAATCTCGCTGGAGTGATTTATCATATTTCAAAAAGGATGAGTTTCTGAGGTATTTCTGACCCAGTAATAAGATGCAGGAGATCTTTGCCAGCTGTTACTGTAAATCATGACTAATAGTTTTTCCGGAACTTATTTATTTCCTTAGCAGAGGGATATAAGAGCACCCTGTGTGTATTTGAGGAAGGGTTTCTGTTTTATTCTTAGTCAGCCCATGTTGTAATCATGTGATGAAACCTGAATGTCTGGATTCACATCTATAATGTTGAACGTTGAGGAGAGACAACTCGCAGTAAAGACAAGTGGAACAATTTGTTTTTGTGTTAAATGCAGCATTACACCCCGAGGCTGCTGCGCTCTCCCATAAGCAGCACATATACTGCAGTATAAGCAGTGTGTTTAGAAGCAGGGGCCCTATAAAACCTGGACTTCGACATGGTAAGCATTTCCATAAGCAGTTAAAAAGACGTCCAACAATGAAGATAAATATAAGCACTCAAATGTTGCACACATGCAAGGACAGGATGCAGGAACCATGACGCAAAGGGACTTAAAGGTTCATATCAGTATGTAGTGTCTCTACTGGGACATGTCTCCATGCTTTAATGTTAAAAAGCTCTTTATTGTTCTCCTACTGCCTGTGCTGCAGCACCTCTTTTCACCCTCTGTCTGAAACCAGAGCCCAGTCTGCTCTGATTGGTTAGCTGGTCGGCTCTGTTGTAATTGGTCAACCGCTTAGAAGATGTCCTGCCCATTAGCCTATCACGTACAATGTGCTGGAGTGCTCCCCAATATAAGTGAGTGTTACACAGTGATGTCACTGTGTTACAGAAGTAAACAAAGGACACTAATGGAGGCGTTTCAGGTAGGGGCAGGGAGGTCTGAGTGTGAGCATAATAGGGCCCCTTTAAGCCTCACCTACATATATACTGGTGGAATCACTGCAACTGAAACTAAAGAAAAACAAATGTAATGTGGATTTGATGTGTGACTGTATTTTACCTTAACAATTGTATTAACTCTAACCTTACTTTCCCAAATCAGCTTGAAGACTATACAACAGAAAAAAACACAGTTTGTGATGATGAGGATGAGGAGGAGGAAGAGGAGGAGGAGGAGGAAGAGGAGCAGGATAAGAAAGAGGACAAAGAGGAGGAGGCATCAGGAGATGAAGACGAAGAAGAAGAAGAAAGGTTATTACCTGGTGACCCTGACGAGCAGGTTTCCAGAGCAACGAGAGCCAAGCAGCTGGCTGAGCGTCTGAAGGCCAAGGCCCGGAAAATGCTGCGGGACCTGGGGAGGATCTTAGCCATCAGCCTGCTGGCGCTGGCTGGTAGGATCTGTGACACAGCTTTACCTCCTCAGGGTCACATCACTGGTTCATTTCCATAGCTGGCTGAGGAGACTTCACCTATACTTAGTGTGGGTTAAGGCCTCTGACAGTACTTAGATTGGCACCATTTTCTCTAATAGACCTACTAAAAAAACCTCACAAAGTTGAGTTGGTGATATCAAAGTTGCATTTGATATCCTCTTTATCAGGTTCATATGTGTACCCCGTGTCTCTACTCCCTCTGGAAGGACATTTGGGATTTTCAGGCCAAAAACTATATAATACACTACAGGAAAGTAGAAAATACCAAAAGCAGAATAGTTAAAGTATTTGTCAGTGAAAATGGGCACTTCCTACAAACGCCAATGTGTGGCAGTTTTTTTATTTGTTAGAAGAAATCTTTCCCAAGATTCCAACCTTTATTACAAACTAGGAAACAAACACACAGGCTATGGCTGTGCTGGATGGCAAATATGAAGTTTACATTAGTTTTTATCAGATTAGATTACACTTTACTATCATTGCACAGAGTATAACAAAATGCAGTTTGTCCCCAACCAGAAAGGGTCCTGGCTGTCCTTGAACGTCGTTAAAGGAGTTGAATGGACAAAAAAAGCTCAGGTCCAAAAGTTGTTGTCGGCTATACGATGTATACGCACAGCAGTACCGAGTGAAACAACTTGAAACCAGTATGCAGATAACTGCTAATTCACAGAAACTAGAAAACATCGGGGGTGTTTCTCATTGTCGAGGAAGGCTGCTCCAGAGCCATTATTTCAAGGATGCTACGTCATCGAGTCCCGCCGAAGGACTGTTCCAATGTCCAGGATGCTCGAAATTCTACCGAGGCCGGCGTCCTTCGTTGCGGGACATTTTCGAGGCTGCAGATGTGTATCCTCCGCGGTTTTAAAATCCCCACAATGCTTTGCGCACGGACAAATTTCCAAAATCTTTGGCGGAAATCGCACTCCATTTAAGGCAAGGCCTCGCATATGACGCACACCTGCACACCTGTTAGCCTGTTCCACCATTCTTTGTTTTCCGAGGCTAGGAAGGATTCCGGCCTCTGTAGAATTCCAAGAATGCTGGTCATTGGAACAGTCCTGCGGCGGCATTCGATTACGTAGTATGCTTGAAAATTTCAAGTTCAAATAGTGGCTCTGGAGCAGCCTTTCTCGACATTGAGAAACACCCCCAGAGTCTTGCATAGTGCACAGGCCGCCATCTTGGATCTCTACTTTGCATTTTGGGAAAGAGGAAATATGCATTTTTCCCAAATTGTTAACTGTTTATTAAAACACGACTAACACATTTGATCTAAAAAAATATGCTATAACTGTCTATAACAGTCAAACACTCAATACTTATGATAAAAGAAGAAATGTCGGTCTGTATTTTATTTTTTATTATAGCGCTTTTTTTCAATGACTCAAAGCGCTTTTAGGAGAATGTGAATTATTAATTATTGTATTGATGTTTCTCTCCTTCTCCCCCCCCCCCCCCCCCCCCCCAGGCATCACTCTGCCCTCTGCCTTCTCTGCCATCTACTTCCTGCTTTTCATCGGCGTGTGCACGTGGTGGGCGTGCCACCTTCCCATCAGCCACCTGGGTTTCAACGCCCTGTGTGTGATGGTGGGCTTCTTCACTGCGGGTCACATGGTGTGTTTGTACCTGTACCAGAGCCTGCTGGCCCAGGGCATGTTCCCCCCCCACAGCCTGTGGGCCAGGTGAGACTGCACAGCGCTCACTCTGATAGATGGAGAGACTGTTAGATATATGCACTGTCCCAAACTAGGATGTTATCTAGGCATTGCACAGGAGTTAAAAATACAAACATATCAACACTAGAAAAGAGTTTTATAAACAGGACAAAGTTATGTGACGAGGCCCTCTGTGTCGCGACCTCTTAAGTGAACCAAACAACCTGACTCTGGTCCGCTAAAATAGGTGGTCTCGGAACGCTTACTTGCAAACTCTGGAGCGGTTCATTGCTGGTGTGAACGCAGTCCGCACCAAAACATGAAGCGTAGTAGGCCTATTTACGAGTCACAAGAACGCGGATATCTTCAAAATCTTTAGCGAAAGAGTCTTTCAAGACATCCGCGGTTTTTTAGTTAAAGAGTGAAGCAGAATAAAGTGTTGAACAGTGTAAACGTGTAAAGTAAAAATCCTCCGTCAACTACATAAAAGTAAGAACACCTGTCGTCGGTGAAACGCCCCTCCTTACTGCAGAACGTCTCTCATTATGTTATAATGTTTTTTAACGGACGTTGTCTGATTATATAATCATATGCAACCAATGCAATGATTACAATATAAGGACAGGAAAAAAACAACAATTAAATAGCTACATATCATTAACAAATTAATTGTTGCCGCTAGTGTCTCCAGATGAACAGCAGTGCCGACGCTCCATGGCGGAGGCTCCGGTAGAAATTGCCGGGATTTGCGTTTTTACCATGGTTTTTACCCCCGGCCCTTAATGTCTGACCAATGGTTGAACAGCATTTTCGAGCACATGACTTGTGTTTAAAGTTTATAGTCCATTTGAGTTTTGTCCCTGTGAACGCAAACCGAACCTTCTGAACAATGAAACAATGTAACAAACTGTGGTCTGGTGCCCACCAGAAAACGGACTATTAGGTGATTATGCACCCCAAGAGTTTGGTTACAGGATTATATTTTATTATATGTTTATATATATATATATATATATATATATATATGCTATTCATTTTCGTATGTGCTGCCTTATACAGTAGATCAAGTCCTGTAGATTATTATATATATTCTCTTGTCATCTCATCCGTGATTTAACATGTCAGATCGGCTACAGGCAGGTAGACCTACAGACTCAAACATGTAGCTCAGTTTTTGTGACTCATAAGTCACAAGGAAAAACAGCTGTTCTTCCTCCAGGTGAAGATATTTTTTGCAGGCATGTTCATCTTGTAGCATGAAGGGATTTCGCCAAAAAAAAACAATATACTATAAATTCACAATAACCACATAAGTGAACTTTAAGTAACCTCCACATCTCCAAAAACCCTTCGTATGTGCTTCACTACATCTTGTTTTCCTCTGACCTAGACAGTTCTCTTCCCTCCACCATGTCTCTGTTCGCAGAAACATGCAGCATGCCTCACAGTTAAGTAGACGACACATTCATTAGGCAGAGGGTTGGAAGCTAATATTCCTAATTAAATCTGAATATCTATTAATAGTGTGCTCGCAATATGACATCTATGTGGGAAGAAAACAGAAGGTGGCTCAGAGAATGTGTGAGATTCGAGACGAAGAGAAGAAGGTGAATGTGTGTGTCAGAACAGAGTGTTAAGGCTGCACAAAGGCGTGGAATCAAATGCACGATGCAGAGACAAACAAAGTATCAAAATAAAGTGTTTTAATGTAATCAGGTAACAACACACTGAATACATAAAGTAACAAAACAAACACTCAATAAACCGTCTAACCTATACTATCAAAAAACGACTTACTTAACCTAACTCTCTATGGACGATAACTCTAAGGACAACGACAAATGATCTTAACGCTGGAATTCTTGGAACACACGAGACAATCTGGCAACGAGACAGGGGAAGACGAGAACTATATATACTAGACAGACAACACCAGGTGAAGACAATTAGACAATCACAACAGCGGGAAAACAGACAAGGCAGGAAATGTACTTTAGACACATGAGGGTAGACAAGACTATCAAAATAAAACAGGAAGCTATCTAAACACAGAACATGAAAGCTAAACTAGGGAACAATCTTAGCAGAGCCGTCTACGCACAACACAGAGGAATGTGAGCAGAGATTTTGTTTTCTGCTCAGGTATGCGTGGAATGACTTTCGATAAGCGATCAGCTGATGCCTCATCCTCTCTGCCGTTCACAGCAGCTGAGTCGCAGTAAGAGGAGCGGGCGAGGCATCATTCCTCTGTTCAGTTTCTCTCTCACCTGTCATTACACGGTGCTCTACCAGGTCTCTGTGTGTGTGTGTCACTGAGTGTGTGTGTGTGTGTGTGTGTGAGAGTGTGTGTGTGTGTGTGTGTGTGTGTGTGTGTGTGTGTGTGTGTGTGTGTGTGTGTGTGTGTGTGTGTGTGTGTGTGTGTGTGTGTGTGTGTGTGTGTGTGTGTGTGTGTGTGTGTGTGTGTGTGTGTGTGTGTGTGTGTGTGTGTGTGTGTGTGTGTGTGTGTGTGTGTGTGTGTGTGTGTGTGTGTGTGTGTGTGTGTGTGTGTGTGTGTGTGTGTGTGTGTGTGTGTGTGTGACTCACAGGTATAGTAAAACTGTCAAGGTTTCAGCAAGAAGTTAGGGAGGCAGGTATAACAAGAAGCACGTTTTGAATTAAATAAAGTTGATACAAAACCAGGGGGACCAAGGCAAAACAAAACAACGTAAATAAAGAGAAACTGAACGATGACAGACTGGAGTGCACGAGGAACAAGAGCGAAACACAGGCTAGGCCTCGGGGAAAACGAAATAATTCATACCCTTGAGTTTCTTGCCTTTGTTTCTTTTTGTTTTGTAGCTTTGTGCAGATGGTATTTTCGCTGCAATAAGTGTGTTGATTCTACATGTGGGTTTTTCTAGTAAATAGAAAATGAACATTAACACCATTGCATTTGCTACATTCCTGTGGGATGTGTCTGTGTTCTGTGTTCTTGAGAAGAAAACAGATGGTAGTGACTCAGTCATTGTTCTGCTTGATTGGCAACATTTTCAAACCAGTTTTAAAGCTGCCATGACTTTGATGGCTGTGTGAAAGTAGATCCGGCCCGGTCTTCTGACAACGACCTGTGATGGTTTAACAGCAGCTGGATCTGTCGTAGCTGCAGTTCATTGATCAATGTTGAACAAGGGAGGAGGGTTAGGGTCATGGAGGATGCTGTCCTCTTCTGCTTCCCCATCGTGTTCTGACTCTCTATTAGATGTTGTGGCTGTTCATATTCAAATTCAAAATAACCTTCTATTAATTATATATTGTTCTTAATATGAATGAATCCCCAAAAGGGCAGTAAGTAACAGGCAACTTGTAAACAGAGAAACCCGGTAACATACAACAACAGTACACCAAAGAGCTCAAATGTGGAATAAACATTCTCTGTTGGCCGCTTTAAACATTGGCTCAGTTTTGACATTATATTTAAGATTTTAAGAGTTTGAAAAAAGTACCCACGTTTTAGTATGATTTGAGTTTCCAGACTTGAATTGGCTGCACCTCTGTTATGTGTCAAATCAATAATGACCTTTTACTCTTTGCTCTGTTGGCTTGCAGATTGGCTTCTAGTTCATCTTTTAGATCTGCACTAGGCAGACTTTCACTCTGAAGAGTCAGTTTGAATAGCTCCACTTGGCTTACACTTATCTTAACAAACTGACAGTTTAAGAGGTATGATTGTGACTGGGCCACCCCAGACCCACATACATCTGATCACCACAGCAGTAATAAGCATTTGTGCGACATGCCGTTAGCGTTAACTCTATTCTTCATCTCTTTATCTGTGCTCCTGTGCAGACTGTTTGGTCTGAAGGACATCATCATCCCAGGGAACTGCTCCTCCCCCTACGACCTGAACCTCAACGCTGACCATGACTGGCCCGTTTACGTCAACCCAGGAATACTGCTCTTCCTCTATGTCACCGTAGCAACCGTTCTCAAGACAGGATATCATGGGACATCTAACCAGGTCTGAAACTTCTTCTTCATTGGTACTGACTGAAATGTGTCCAGAGCAGAGAGGATCTAAGCAGAGGGGAGGCTGTGGCTGAGGGGGGAAACCAGAGGGTCAAATCAGAGGGTCAGAGGTCAGATCACCAGCCACTAGTCACAATGTCAAAGTGTCCTTGGGAAATACAGATAAGATTTGTAGGCCTGGCCAGCGGTATTGAAGTGTCGCTTTGGAAAAACTTTAATTAAATGCCATGTACTGTAATGCAATGTGCAATAACAAAAACAAGTAGGAATGAAATGTATGGATGCATTCGTAGCCCCTACATGTTTACTCTGTGGTTTGTTAATAATAATAATAATAATAATAATACATTTAATTTCAAAGCGCTTTTTCAGGTGCTCAAAGATGCTTTACAGTGGTGATAAAACGAGATAAAATAGAATAAAAAATATTAAAACAGCAACACAACATAATTCACAAATTAAAAGCCAGTCTGAAGAGGTGTGTTTTGGTCAGTGTTTTGAAAGTGGGGGGGGGGGTCGGTGCAGTCTCTGATGTGTTGTGGAAGGGAGTTCCAGAGGGTGGGGGCAGTGACGGAGAAGGCTCTGTCCCCCCAGGTTCGGAGCTTGGTTCGTGTGGGGATAGAGAGGAGGTTCGCTTCTGATGAACGAAAGCTGCGGGAGGGGGTGTAGTGGTGAATCAGGTCGGTGAGGTAGGGGGGGGGCCTGGTTATTGAGAACTTTGTGTGTTAGCAGAATCATTTTGAAATGTATTCGTTGACGGACAGGGAGCCAGTGCAGGTTTTGAAGGACAGGGGTGATGTGGTCTTTCTTGCGTTATTATAAATCTGCGTCAAAACTAGAAAACGTAATCTGTAGTTCTTCGATCACAGTTCCTGATTTAAATGAAATCCTTGCCAATTGTAAATGTCCATGTGCTGCATGTGTTTGGCCAACATTGCTAATGACTGAGGACTTTTCCAAGTGGGGGTGGAAAAAAGGACTGCCTTGGTTTTGGCACCATTAATATTAATATGAACTAAAATGATGTAGTATTGTTAATCGTTTTTTACACCTATTGGACAATCCCCACACCCAGCTACTAGTGTGCACATACAGTCAGCTGTCATTAGCGGTTTGCTATTTAGCTTCCTACACATGAGAGCAGGAGTTCAGAGACATACACGTATTTCAATTGAACAGATGTGCATTTACAGTGATAGCTGCCGTGTCTATGATGACTGCAAGAAATCAACAAATGTTTCTCTTTGTGTTTTATTATGAGATGCTGTTGTTGTGTTCTGCAGGTGAAGGAGGAGCAGCAACAGGAGAAAACAGAAGAGGAGGAGATGGTGGAGTTGAGGTCCTGGAATCAACCCAAAGATAACTATGAAGATGACACACAGGTAAATATTAATTTCTCTATGTCTCATTTAGTATGGAGGCGTGTGGTGCAGTGAGTTGTGCGTTGGTGTTTGGATCTGGATCTGGATCTGGATGAATACTGAGCAGAACCCAGAGGTATCACGCTCAGTGGGGGATGGATGATCCCCGCTAAATGTCTCTTAAAATTTGCCGGAAGCACTCCACGGTTTCTGCGATGACAGCTTCTTCTGGTAGCAAGTTCCACTCTCTGATTGTTCTCGGAAAGAAGAAGTATTTAAGAGTGTCACTAGTTGCGAAAATTTGCTCGAAGTTCAAAGAGTTGGCTTTGCGGGTGGCACTTCTTCTAACTGGCTCTAGGTAGGCTACATTGATGCATCAATGGCTGAGATGTTATGGACAATCTTGAAGAAGAGAACCAAACGAGCCAATCGCCGCCTTTCACTTAATTCCACCCAGTTCAACCGCTTGAGCATTTCTGTGACACTGCTGTCCCATTCATAATCTCCAGAAATGAATCTTGCACCTCTTCTTTGTACTGATTCCAGGGCATCACTGTCTTTATCAGTGTAGGGGTCCCAGACCGAGCTGGCGTACTCTAGTTTAGAACGTACTAGGGTCACAAAAGCTGTCTTCTTCAGTTTCTGGGGACAGCATCGCAGGTTCCGGCGTAGGAAGCCGAGCGAACGGTTTGCCTGTGTTACAATTTGTCCAATGTGTTGGACAAATTTCAAGTTGTTATGGATTTCTACCCCAAGATAAGGCTGGTGGGTCACCTCTTTTAACACCTGGCCACATAGAGTATAGTTTTTAATGTGCGGGTTTTGTTGATTTGCTTGTTCGTAGGATGTAGCACTTACTAGTATTAAAGCACATTCCCCAAGTGCTAGCCCATTCCTGAAGTCTAGTCAGGTCACCCTGTAGGTCTTCTTGGTCACTTCCATTTTTAATAGGCCTGTAGAGCAGGCAGTCATCCGCGAATAACCGCACTGTAGATGCTACATGTGACGGCAGGTCATTAATGTAGCATAAGAAAAGCAATGGACCCAGCACAGTGCCTTGTGGGACACCAGAGTCAACGTGAACTGTACTTGATTTCACCCCTTCTATGACTACTTGTTGGCTTCTTTGCATGAGAAAGGTTGTGGTCCAATCAAGTATTGGGCCGTTATACCCATGTGGGCCAGCCTTAGCAACAGGCACTTATGTGGAACCGTGTCAAAAGCCTTTGAGAAATCAAGGATTGCCACATCGACTTGCAATTTCTGGTCATGATATTTTGCCAGGTCATGCATTGTGACTAGGAGTTGAGTTTCACACGAATGGTTTTGTCGAAATCCATGCTGGAACGGGGTGAGGACATTATGCCTTTCCAGGTGATTCAGCAGGTGTTTGCAAATGATGTGTTCCAGGAGTTTACAACATACTACTGTCAGGGAAACTGGTCTGTAATTTGCGGCGGTGTGCCGGTCCCCTTTCTTGAATATAGGCGTAACGTTTGCCTGCAGCCAGTCATCGGGTAGATTTCCTGTTTGCAGTGACTGCGTGAATACGCATTTGAGCAGTGGGCCTATTTGGGGGGCCAGCATTTTGAGTATACGATTGGGTAGACCATCTGGGCCGCTAGCCTTGTTGATCTTAATATTTGCCAGTAGTTTGGTCACTCCTTCAGTCGTGATGATCAGGTCTTCTATCTGCGGGGCTGGATCTCCTGATATAGAGGGCTGGCTACCATCATCCTTAGTAAATGACATCCTCGTGGATTCATCTTCTTATTACAGACACATGCATTTCCTAACATTCGGTCTATATGCTG
This sequence comes from Pseudochaenichthys georgianus, assembly GCF_902827115.2. Lineage (NCBI taxonomy): Eukaryota > Metazoa > Chordata > Actinopteri > Perciformes > Channichthyidae > Pseudochaenichthys > Pseudochaenichthys georgianus. The sequence continues at coordinate 5,654,118 of NC_047517.1, read as the reverse complement.
TAAAATGTATTATCTCTTCGATTTACACACGGCATCTATTGCACGTCTGTCCGTCCTGGGAGAGGGATCCCTCCTCTGTTGCTCTCCCTGAGGTTTCTCCCATTTTCCCTTTAAACTGTGGGTTCTCTCTGGAAGTTTTTCCTTGTACGATGTGAGGGTCTAAGGACAGAGGGTCTGAGGACAGAGGGTCTAAGGACAGAGGGTCTAAGGACAGAGGGTCTAAGGACAGAGGGTGTCGTTTTTCTCATACTGATATTCTGAACAATCTGTGCTGTTGTATTTGCTGTAAAGTGTCTCTACTGTAGGCTAATTTTATTATATGTACAGCACTTTGGCTCCACCAAACATCGTTTATAAATGTGCTATATAAATAAAACTTGATTTGATTTGATAAATACAGATTTAAATTGTTTGTTGATGAGTTCAGCCTTGTCTTTGCTGCTACTGTAGAGGTCTTCACCCTCTCTATAAGGGGAGACTCCAATGTTGTCCGCTCCACACTCTTTGACATATTTCCAGAATAGTCTGGTATTGTTTTCAGCAAGACTCTGGGTGAGTGTGTTTTCGATATAGTCCCAGTGTGCACTGCGAAGGTTATTTTTAACATGTTTCTTTTGGTTGCGGAAGTTTTCCCAATCACGAGTTTTGCCTGATCGCTTGGCTTTGTTGTATAACTTATTTTTATTTTTTATTTGGCGTTTCATGCAGTGAGTGAGCCAGGGCAGGTTATGCCGTGTGGTAGTGAACTTGGTCGGGGATCAGGGGGTCACAGGTTCAAACCCCGCTGCAGTCAGCATGTCGTTGTGTCCCTGGGCAAGACACTTCCCCCCAAGTTGCTCCTGTGGGGATTGCCCACAGTATTGAGTATGTAAGTCGCTTTGGATAAAAGCGTCTAACAAGTGACATGTAATGTACTGTAATTTAGTAATCCATTAGACGGTTTAAAGAGACTGCAATGGAGGTTTAAAAAATGCCTCATATCCATCATGAGTTATATCAAGTTGGATTAAATAACGATCTTAAGAAAACTGTCACATGTCCACCATATTGAACAGTTGTGAATATTAAAGTATTATTTGTGTGCTCTTTGTTGCAGCTCATGCTCCTGTCGACGGGCTCAGAGAGCAGCAGAGGAGGAACCCTGGCTGAGGAGAGTCCTGCCGATCTGGGTATCAATGCTTTCATCTGAACTATCAGGGGTTTTGTTTAGAATGTACTGTTTGTAAGGATGATAAATGAATTACAAATAATGTTGAGGAATCTTGAAATAAAAAGCAGAAATCAAATCTGAGCTGACAGAAAATGCTCCGTTTTAGTTTAATACACACAGTTAAGCTCTCACACACTATTGTATGAACATATAGGGTCACCTACTGAATTAGAAACAGAACAAATGAACCAAAGTCTCGGTCTGGGACACCAAAACCATAAACAGATGCAGGCAGTAGGCGTATAGATTCACACTTAAAGTGTTAGCCTACAGAACAGTACAGCTCACAGAGAAGAGAGAACATCTGATCCTTTACAACAGACCATGTATGCTCTCATTAGTTTTCTAGTAACATTGTAATCCTGCTAGCAATCCACAATTGTCTTTAGAAATGTTACAGTAATCTGATAACGTCTTTCTATGTCTCTTTTTTATGCAACTGCAAAGGAATACAGGTACCTACTTTTGTATCCTGTTCACGTAATCCCTGTCCATGTAATCAGTTACCAAGCTTGGTGGTGATGTCATCAGGTCATCATATCTAAGCTATTAAAAGTTTAAGTATCTGATCAAAAAGGGCCAGCTGTAATTCACTGAGATGTTCTTTAAAGTTCATTTCCACAGAAAGCTAGAGTCCTCACATATGATCATAAACAGTTGATCATATGTCTTGTTGACCCTCCTCAGTTGGTTGTTCTTGTTATGATCTGCATTCTGACATGATTGTTTCTTTGGCAGGTGTTAGTGCCCCCCCCAGTGGCCCCCAGCAGAGTGAAAGCCCTTTCTTCCTGCTGGGGAAGGTGGTCATGCAGCAGAGCTATGTCTGTGCTCTTATAGCCATGATGGTAAATATTCAACATGATTTTATACATATATACATTTACATAAGACCAGTGCTATCACTCAATGAACACACCGAGGTTCTAGAAGCTTTCGTGAGCCTATAACAATATGGATGTCACATATTGATGAGTTGTGTCCATGCTGTGCAGGTGTGGAGCATCACGTACCACAGCTGGCTGACCTTCGTGCTGCTGCTGTGGGCCTGCCTCATCTGGATGCTGCGCGCCAGGTGACTATTCAAGACTTTGATGAACAACTTGATTATCTTTAAACGTTATAATAACTGTTGAAGCGACTGAGAGGCTGAGGTCAGGCCTGGTTGCCTCTGTCTGACGCAGGATCAAAAACTAATGCTGAGATCCAGAAATGCAGAAATGCAATAAAATCTTAATTTGATTGAAAATGATCAACTTGTTATAACTCTGAATAATCCAGCTATGAAAGGGTTGCAGTCAACCAAAAACACTCTGTAAATGCATTAATTGATTCCAACAGATTCAACACACGTCTGACACGATCACAACATTTAAATCCCACCCCACAGTGTAAACCCTTCTTTATGTTTCTTTTGTTATTGTTGCCCCATTGTTGTTGTCATGTTTTGCTTCTTTTATTGGGTCCAGGAATTCTGTTATGCATTGTTAGGTGTCCTTGGCTGTCCTGAAAGGCGCCACTAAATCAAATGTATTATTTATTATTATGAACAGATATTATAAACTAAACAATGCATATCTTAAAGGTGGGGTAGGTAAGTTTCAGAAACCGGCTCGAGTGCACTAACATTTGAAAGTACACAGCCGAAAAGAATCCGCCCCTTCCTTCAGACTTCCTCACAGAGCACCTCCTCCAACACACATGAACGCGCACATGACGTCAGCAGACTGGTGAAAGTGGCCGCCTGTTGCTGGCGAGTCATTGAAGTACTGCTGCGGACGGCACGCCCAATGAGGGCACGAGATACATTTGTGCGTGCACGAGATGGAAGGCTGACAGACAGGGCGGCAATCCAATCCGTTTAAACGGATTTTTACAGTACTACGGCTTCCACAGATGACGTTTTTTTATGGATTTTTTGTCAAATCACTTAAGATATTCATTGCTATCGGGATGTTAAGAGCATTCCATGGAATATAACAACAAGTGTATCTCGAGCCGGTTTCTCAAACTTATAGGGATGTAACGATACCAAAAACTCACGGTACGATAATATCGCGATAACAAGTCCACGGTACGGTATTTATCGCGATATTGAACAATAAAAAAAAAATGTACTCGGAAAATGTTTCTTTATTACATAATAAATCTGATTTGTATAGCACTTTAGTAGGATAGTATTTTAAAGTGTCAAAAAACAAAGTGACAGTAACAGACTGGAACAAGAAAACCTATGACGGTAGATATGGTGCAAAATGCGAGAGCGTGTAAAACCTGATGTGAGCACTTGCAGAAAAAAAATCTGAGCTTGTGTGCATACATTTACACTTGTATAACATATCCACGTAACTGTGAATCAAATGTACACTTGTATAAAATATCCACGTAACTGTGAACCTAATACAAGTGTACATTTGATTCACAGTTACGTGGATATTTTATACAAGTGTACATTTGATTCACAGTTACGTGGATATTTTATACAAGTGTACATTTGATTCACAGTTACGTGTATATTTTATACAAGTGTACATTTGATTCACAGTTACGTAGATATTTTATACAAGTGTAAATGTATGCACACAAACAAAGATTTTTTTTCTGCAAGTGCTCACATCAGGTTTTACACGCTCTCGCATTTTGCACCATATCTACCTTAATAAAAACCAGTGTTTTTGTAGTACTAACAAACAAAGTAGGCATTTTATTTGTGCCACTGAATCTCACAAATAAACAAGGACATTTAATAATCAGACCCTGCAATAAAATAAATCAAGTTTCACTTTAGTTTTTCAAGTAACTCAACTCAAACTCACTAGTCACTCACTCAGCATCATCAGACAAGTTTTTAGGAATATGAGAATGTCCACATTTCCAGGTATTTATAAAATGGGATTTTTGGGCATTTACACTATCCCCTGCTCTGGAAAAAAACTCTCTCGCTTGATACTGATGTTATCAATGACGGAAAAATCTGAAAGCAGTCTGTCATTTTGACAGATTAGAAGAAATTCGGAACAGCGCCAACGTTTCCCCGCAGCGAGGCTCTGGTGTTATGCCGTGTTATGCATGTCCTCCAAAAGGAAATGATATAGTTTCCAAACCGTACTTTGACGTACAGATCAACACATGTCTGGGAGGTTTTGCTTTACGCTGTGTGCGCTCCCGCGAGGTGCATGCACACACGGCATAACACCGCCCCCCCCCCCCCGTTGACAGTTCACGAGCGTGCTCTCTTGTGAACTGTTCAGACCCGACGAGTAATAAGGGATTATGACGGATATTTTACGATCCTGTCCGCCAAAATGACGAAAGTCTAACGCCACCTCAGAGGGACGGAGAGATATGCTTTGGCCATGGGTGACAGCAGTGGGTCAAACTGTGCATTGTCTCTCCACCACTGCAAAAACAATACAGTTTTTGCCAAGAAGGTGAGGCTTATTGACAGGGCGAGATATAAATATACTGTTGGTACTTGTCAATGTCTCTAGGTGTGTAAATGTAGCACTGTAAATACGATGTCCTTTTGTGCCATGTTGGACAGGTCTCTCTTGAAAAAGAGATCGATGATCTCAATGGGACCACCTGGTTAAAGGTTTAAAACAAAAACAAAATTAATTAAAAAAAAAAGATCGTGGTAGATTTCGTCAGTCTCACGACGGTAATGGGACGTTTATTTACCGCGATACCGCGATATTCGGTATATCGTTACATCCCTACAAACGTACCTACCCCACCTTTAAATGGTATAGTTTCCTAGTTGTGTAGATCTCACCGGCTACATTGTGACTGAGCCCCCTCTCACATGTTGTATTCACTGAGCTGTGTGTCTGCAGGCGCCATGCGGCCACCCTCTGCTCCCCCTTCATCCTGCTGTACGGCCTGGCTCTGTGCTGCCTGCAGTACGTCTGGGCCATGGAGCTGCAGCCGGAGCTGCCCACCACCGTGGGCACCATGAGCCTCCGCCAGCTGGGGCTGGACCGAGCCCAGTACCCCTGTCTGAGGCTGGGAGCCATGGTAAGAGGAGAGGAAGGATTGGTCACTGACTTGATGGTGATGAAGTATAAGGTTGTGACTTTTTATGAGATTATGTATGATATTTGTATCACTGACTGACAGTAAAGTACGGAGGCCGACAGCTACAACAGCACAAAAGACTCCAATCCGGAGAAATGCGCTGCAGCTGCAAAACGATTCAAATATAAAAATACAAATGTACTGAAACACATGGAAATACTGTAATACATAGATACTGTATGTTAAATGGATATATCCGCCTTCTTTCATTTATCTTTCCATTCCCACAACAATATACATAAATAAATGACATATTTTGGACATAGTTCAAATGGTGATTAATCATGATTAATTAATTTTTAAGCTGTGATTAATCTGATTACAATTTTTAATCGTTTGACAGCCCTAATATATATATATATATTTAAAAAATATATATTTAAAAAAATATATATTTTATATTTTAATTGTTAATGAACAAGGTAAATATCATACAATCGGTATCACAAAAATGTATAATCTACAATACAATCTCGTTTAAAATTGTGTTACGATGTCTAAAGTTACTGATAAGTCACATGTTTCCTGCCTGGCCTTGCCCATGGCATTAGTTTATCATTACCGGGCGGAGCCCCCGAGCCAAACAGCAGCAACGAGCACATTGCAAAAGTCTCAATAGTAAACTGTGCCGCCGAAACATAATTTCAGCCAATCAGCGCCGTCAAATATTTTGGTCACGAGGGCGCTCACGTTGACGAGTTGTTTTTTAGACTCGTGAGTGACCAAGGCAACACATCCTCACTCCCAGGTCGGCCTATGTTGACGTTATGTCAAGTCCCCTGCCGGCTTTTTCCAACGCAAGGGGGGGGGCCTTAGCGTCCATTTTCAACGCGAGGGGGGGGGCCTTAGCGTCCATTTTCAACGCAAGGGGGGGGCCCTTAGCGTCCATTTTCAGCTTTCCGGGATGTCCATGTGCTTCTATGGACGCTCATGGAAGCACGGCATTCGTTTGTGTCAACTGCCCTTAAAGGCAATGAAGACACTACACTACCCAGAATCCCCAGCTATCGTTTGGACTACACCATGTGCTCTGTTTGACAAACCCCGTGATAGTCCTCAAGCTCTGTGATTGGAGAGTGTGCTCCGAGGGTTACCGAGCCTCGAACAGCACTTGAAATGGGATGGAACCACGGCAGACTGTTCAAAACTGGATTTGAACGGGTCCACCGCGTCCCCCCCCTCCCCCACCCCGTCCCCAGAACTACACATGCTGGCTATTCTGTTTCGCAACATGTTCTCTATGGCACGTCTCTACTGGGAGTTGTAGTTTTAAAAGACGTTTTCGTATTTCCCATAATAAGAAGTTGCCAGTATTAAACTGTGTACATCCCTGGAGGTTTAGGGGACAGGAAACACTCACATTTAAAACATATAATTAATAAATGGGTGAAAATTGCTGGTGCCCATAATGGGCAGTATTAATATATATACCCACACGCCAGCTAAGGTCAGAAGAGCTTTATTTAACAGCTGGACTTATGTTTGTGACCCCTCCTGTTGTTAATTGATAACATTACATTACATTACATTAATTGATAAGCCTGAAACTTGCACTTGTCAAGGTTCATAGGCACATTTTGCAAATATGGCAGTAGCCATCGATCAGCTTAAGATAAGATATACTTTATTGATCCCAAGTTGGAACATTTGCGTTACATCAGCATGTGTAACAGTTAAATCTGCAGTGGTGTTTATTTGAAAATCATTTAGTATAATCACACAAATTCTGTGTTTTATATTTAACAATTCTGTGTTCTTTATTTATTGATTGTTCAATACCTGACAAGGCCGGAGATGAAATATCTGCATACATCTTATAAGAGCATAATACATTATGTATAATATCAGTTAAAATAAGTGCTTCAACATAGTTAACATTGCTGGAGGTATGCACACATATTGATAGATGTCTTGTAATGCACTATTGAGGAACCTGCGACCCAAGTTTTTCATTCAGTGCAGAACTACACCATAGTTGTGTAGGCCTATATGATCTGTCAATAAACCTTAGAAAATCTTGAAATCTTGAACGGGATGTGCAAAATAGTCATTATATACAGTCTTTAATTAACTATTAGTAGAGAATAACGAGTAATGAATATACTTTATAGGGATCCTATTAATATCTAATAATAAAAATAATGAAATTCAATAACATGCTTTAACCATAGTCTCTTTATATCATATGTGCACCTTTATGGTGTAAATACAGCCTATCTACCAATTGGATCAAATATAAAAGTGAGCCGAATTAGTGTTGATACTGCAAGGAGACATATTGTGTGAAAAGAAATGTAAGATGTTGTTTAATGGCTGATATATTTATGATCCACGTCACGTTTTCAGTTCCTCATGTTTGTCTTCTCATCAGGGCTCTATAAATACAGAACTACGGCAGATATGTAATATTTAATGCAGCCGAACCGTGTATTACAATGCCGTTATGTGATGACTTTCAAAGAGAAAAGCAAGCACACTCGGAATAAGGTATTATTTTATTTTCTTTAAACGTTTTCGGTCTGTTTCCGGTATTTGTTAATGACGATGTGCTGTGAGATGTGAGACTGGAATTGCACAGGGGGAAATAACGTATCTTTAGATGCGGATTTTGTTAACTAATATGTTTGCGCTGTGGACCAACACGATACATTGACGGGGAAGGGGGTAGCAATAAAGATAACACCATTAAACAGTTACACAACATAACAGAAATAATATCGATAGCAGCGTCCCTAGCAACCACCTTGGTAACAATGAAAACGTTGGACGCAATTTCCTGAAGTAATCTTCGTAATAACTAGCAAACTAAAGATCATGTACATCCACTGCACACATAATCTGAAATAACAACTCATATTTCTCGCATCAAATGACATCAAAACGCATTTTAATGGCCAAACTAACTTTAAAATAGGCATTTTACACCCAGAATAAAACGAAGTTCGGCCATGTTTTCTTTTTCTGCAGGGAGAAATGATAGCTGGGGATTCTGGGTAGTGTAGTGTCTTCTGCCATCATTTACTCCGAAAAAAGATTTGTTTCTCCGAATCGAAGGGGAAAAATACAAAAGCATTGCACACAATTTAAACCAATCAATGTTGTGTAATTAACAAGGATAATCTGGTGTTTTTTAGTCGATGAGTAGTGCAGATATCACTGTAAAATCAATCGTCAGTAAGGGGAATATTTACTTCCGGGTGTACAATTCTCCGCTATCCAATGAGAATGGACGCTCACATTGCCTTTAAGGGCAGTCGACACAAATGAATGCCGTGCTTCCATGAGCGTCCATAGAAGCACATGGACATCCCGGAAAGCTGAAAATGGACGCTAAGGCCCCCCCCCTTGCGTTGAAAATGGACGCTAAAGCCCCCCCCCTTGCGTTGAAAATGGACGCTAAGGCCCCCCCCCTTGCGTTGGAAAAAGCCGGCAGGGGACTTGACATAACGTCAACATAGGCCGACCTGGGAGTGAGGATGTGTTGACCAAGGTGACGCAGTATTTTGATGAGAATGGTGTGCAGGTGGAGTCGCCGGACCTCGGTCCGCACCCAATTCCGTGCAAGAGCTACTCTCCAATCCTTTCGAAAGGAGAAGTTTGGGAGATAAATTGATACTTAAAGACCTTGGACCGGACCAACCCGATTTGTATATATCACAGCAAGCTCGTGAAAAAGACAAAACGTATCAACGAGGCTTCTCACATGGCGAGCTGGATGCAAACAGGTAAATGCTATCTTTTGTTTCCCATGCTTGCTCTTCAAACAGCCGGGGACAGATATGATCTGTTCAGAAACTAGACAAAAGTTACACAAATACAAACCACAGACTGTCTGTGTCATGGAGAATACAGTCGCTGGTTTATTTATGTCTGTATAGGCCGTTGTTGTGAGTGTGGACGGTCAGCATATATAACGTTAGCTTAGCCAAGCTCCATTCAGAAAACAAGCATTCTAAAAAGTTGTTCGCCTGCCGTCTGTCTGCAGACTTGTCAAAGCATTAATTCATGGTTTTTACTAACCGGTATCAGAATGTTGTTACGTCGGCATCATTTAGAAACGTGTATTACAATTTAATCACGGTAAAATATGTTCATGTTGTTGTAGCTGTAGCTCCCGAGCCAGCGCGTCTTGTTTGAATGATGCGAGTAAACACAGCTGGCAGCCGCGGTGAAACTCGAGCGACTAGAGCGATGCGATAGGAGCGTTTAGAGCGAAGCGAATATTCGCATCGCGTCCGGTCTGAACGCAGCATTAAAGCGAGCTCTCCTTCGTCACACATGTTGCCACTTGTTTGTACCATTTTCAGATGATTTGTAATCTGTTCTAGAAAAACAATGGTTTTTTTTGGATTTCAAGAAGCATATAGAACAAACAATGGATGTATTTTATGAATATTTATACATGCTGAAAGTAGATTTAGATATGTTAGGGGTTAGATAGAGCTGACAAATGCATCCGATGAAGTCTGTTGATGATCAGAGGCTGTTGTTGGGGCAGCATAAATGTTTTTTTGTTTTGTAGGCAGACCATGCAGGACTCGGAGAGTTAAACTTGGGCCTGCGACCATAGTTTTACTGTATTTTGTTTTGGAAATCCACAGCGGAGGTTTGTGTCGTACTATGCGGTGTATTTTGCATTTCTCTCAGTAGCCAACGATCTGTGAGTCTGTTGGACATAAACTCCGTAATAAATGCAGTCTACATTTCATAAGAGGTGTAAAACCTGAGAGCATTTTAAATCGCATTTGAACTAAATGCTTATATAATCTGTGGTTGTATTTGTATTGTTGATTTAATCTGTGAACGAGGCGATATAGAGAAGGTTAAGCTGTAATTATTAGGCTTTAATTTGTTATATACTGTTGGAGTGATAAGCAGGCCTATAGTTTTGGGATATGTGTGCAGTCAGGTGGTCCATGAGTGTTTTTTATTGGTTAATTGGTCCTTGGTATGAAAAAGTTTGAGAAACACTGCGCTAGTGGATTGTCAAAGGGGGAGCCTCATTGCGGGGAAATTATACACATGGCTAGTCCGCCCCCGAAAAAATGTCTATGAACACGTTATTATTATTAATAATTAAAAAAAAATGAAATTGATAAAAAAAATAAAATTATTTTGTTAATTTTCAATTTTTATTTTGTTATCATCTCTCGACCCCCACTCAGGGTCTCGCGACCCCCTGGGGGGACCCCCACTTTGGGAACCCCTGCCTTAGAGCACTGTGTGATGAGATAATTAGCTCTAAAGCTGAACATTTGACATCCAATTGTTTTCATCCTGGTCTTTCCAGTGATATGTCATTGGTTAAAATTGCATGCTGGGAAGTTCCTCTTTATTTTCATCCAAAATGGCTGGCATACCAAAAACAACATTTTATAGAAGCAGGAGTCAAATATTGTTGAATAATTGGAGTCAAATATTGTTGAATAATTGTATTTTTAACATGAAAATCCTATATGTTCTTGTTTATTAACATGTGAGGAACTATATAATTAGTTCTGAAAGCAATTAAATAATTCAAGTTTTCAAATAACAGCCCTTTTATAAATGTCCATTCTAGTGGACGTCAGGACCGTCTTTATGGACTTAATGACTCAATATTGTTGCAGGAGACGGAACTGAAGCAGACATTTTCTGTACCAGATAGTTCAGGGAGATTAAGATTTGGAGCTCTCAGATGATGAGAGAGATGAGAATTTCACACCTGGGATAGAAGAGGGTCAAGAAGAAGGGGGGGAAAGATGCAGGAGGCTCCATGAGCACACAGATAGATACATAGAGACAGATAGGGACGAGCTGGAGAGACATGGCCCTCTGTGGGCCAAGAGTAGCACGTATGTCTTATTGTTGTTTTTATTTTAAGTGGAGCCATGACAAATGAGAATTGCCTCAGGAATGCAAGCTTTGTTTCTATGAGCATGGTCAAATGGAGACCACATCTATAAAACTAGTCAAGATGACCACAGCCCGTGCAGACTGGAGTCAATGATGTACTTTTCCCACTACATTGAATACAATGTCTTTGAAGATCTGGAATGATTCACCAAAAACCAAACTAGTTTTTAGTGACCAAATAAACAGCAATGTTCAGATCAATTACTTATTTATGTTTTAAATAAAGGTGAATGTATTCTTGTATTAATATCATTCTATAACCATAATACGTTACATAGTGTGTCTGTTAATTTTGGCTATCTTTTCAAACTAAAATGGTCCCGACGTCCTCTACAGTGGACATACTGTAACATTTAAAAATTAAATTAAATTAAAAAAGTCTCAATTGCGAGATGTTCTTTTAACCCGAAATAGGTAGGAAATAAAAATTATTAATATTAATAATTTTTCCTCGGTTCCCAGGAGGTTAAACTGGAAGAGTAGGAAAAATAGTGAAGAAGCTTAATATTTAAAAGAAAAGGTTTACAAAAGGTATAAACAACAAAATGTATAGCCTCAATGTCTGGAAATAGCTGAATAATTTAATAGTTGAATGGTTTATAGCTGAAAGTAGGCTGATGGAGTTAAATATTAAATGTATGTAGTAGTGAATGGATGTGTATTAAGAAGAGAAAAGAAAGAAAAAACACTTTGAAAAGCAGCAGAATATTTTAACTGCAAACTTTTGAACTAAAACCAAACGTCACCAATAATGTATAAAATATGTGGAACGTGTTGAAGTCAGTATGAAGTCTCCATCAGATAGAAAATAATAGGCTGAGACAGTCTTTAAACTCCAGCCTGTGTGTTTGTGTTTTGAGGTGACAACGTTATCAAACGTGTGTGTAAGCCCAGAGATCAAAGGTTACCATGGTGACAACGTTATCAAACACCTGTGTACGTGAGCCCTGAGATCAAAGGTTTCCATTGAGATGTACTGTGAAAGGAGAGCCTTCCCATTATTCTGAATGAGAAACAATGAGAAAAAAAATGTCAACGCATGGAGGATGTCAGGACCGTGAGGAGCGTCAGAGTCTGCTTTTTGTGCACCTTCGGGTCAATAATGTGGCCTTTTTGGCAGATTTACTAAAGGTGTGCAGCTGCTGCTCTGAGGAAAGATCAGGCTGAATTTACAATGGGCCTTAATGGAGACATGTTGAACGTTTTTGTCACTCAACAGACATTTTGTTGAATTATTTTGCTTACTTTTTTTTATTTTCCAACCTAGGAGAGATTTTCCTATGTTTTTCATGAAAAATTATGTCTCAGGAGTGTAGGGTTTGGGATTTATGGCAGGTTTAAAAGAAATGTTTAAGGCGAATTTCAGACTCTCCTCCACTCTGTTTTGAGATCAAAGCACTCTAGACCAGGGGTCTCCAACCTTTTTCTAACCGGGAGCTACTTTTGAAAAAAGAAAGTGGCTAAGAGCTACTCATGTTATTTTATATAGATTTCAGTGCACATATCACATTCGTGACTCCAGAGCAGAAACATTAACATTAACATGAATAAACTTTACTTTCTCATGAAGAGAAAAAAAGACAAATAATCACCATGCAATACTGAGTTCTGCTTTAACATCAATAACTACAGTAAACAGTTTTACAGATAAGAGTGCAAAGTTCCTAATTTTAATAATAACATTTCTAGCTCTATAGTTTAAATTATTTCAAGCATTTCACAAATTAGTTTCACATGTAAAAGGGGAATATGGCTTGTGCTTTTCTCAACTTGCATCAAGCAAACATATGTCTTCAAACATTCAGTCTGTCACTGCATTGTTGTCTTTCTCCTGACTCAGCTAATGTGACACCTGGCACTGCATAGCATCCTCCAGAGCACTGTACTGGGGAGTGTGTCCTGACTCAGCTAGTGTGACACCTGGCACTGCATAGCATCCTCCAGAGCACTGTACTGGGGAGTGTATCCTGACAAATTCACTCTGATTGAGTCATTGAGGTGTTCATCAGTAAGTCTTGTCCTGAATTTGGATTTGATAAAGTTCATATCAGAGAATGCTGATTCACAGCGATATGTTGCAGGACAGTTTCAGTGCAGCAGTTTGAATGTTTTTGAATTTCTCTGGGTCCAATAGGGGAATGGCACAGTCCAATTAGCCAGGCACCTATATATTGGCAGGTGGTGTTCATCAGCTCAGCCTTTTGCCCGGAGCAAGGTGACTTTCAAGACACTGACCACAATTAACGCCTTTAAATAAGATGTATTATATTATTATTATTATTATTAATTAGGCTCTTATACATGATTAGTAAATATTCTCCAAAATGAAAGTTATGCACAGGTCGGTTACCCCCATGATATTGGTTGAATACTTAGTGTTCTCTATGATAATGTACTGCTCTGAACAGCTGAGTGCAGGGAGGGTTCATTTTAATGTTAGGGTTGGCTTTCTCCACTTTTCAGAAACACAGTGAAGTGGATTCTTGCTCTCCATGTGTTTTCTGTGTGTTTCCATCCCTCTCTCTTTTTCTTTGGCTCCCCCCAGCTCCTGTTTACTTTAACCTTCTGGCTGCTGGTGCGTCAGTCAGTGAAGGAAAACTTCAGCAGGAAGAGGAAAATGACCACGCCACTTCAGGAGGTCACTACAGGAGGTCAGACATCTATAAATCACACACACACACACACACACACACACACACACACACACACACACACACACACACACACACACACACACACACACACACACACACACACACACACCATGTATACATCACTTCAGGGGACATTACATTGACTTACATGCATTTCCTGGAGACTTATCCTAATCTTAACCATAACCAACACATGCCTAACCCTAACCCTAACCCTAACCAAGTCTTCACCCTAAAAGTAATGATTCCCCTCATGAGGACCTCCATGTTGTCCCCATAAGGGAGGCGAGTCCCCACACGTGACTGTGTAAACAGATGTAGGTCCCCACAAGTATAGTAATGCTAGGCCACACACACACACGCACGCACGCACGCACACACACACACACACACACTCTTGCTGGAGGCCTGCTCCATCATGATTTAGGCTTTAAATACACTTTATGCTGATTGTAACTTATGGAAGGGGTGAGGCGTGGCCCCTAACACCGATATCAAGCCCCCCCCCCCCCCCCACCGTATACACACAAGCCCCCCCACCGTATACACACAAGCCCCCCCACCCATAACAAGGGGTGGTCTTTACAATGATAAGAAGCTGTGACTGCAATGAAAATCAAACAGCATTACATCAATAGCAAAATACAGAGGACCAAATAGTGTAGTAATATTTCTTTAATAATTCATTTTAACATTGTGCCAAATGAACAATTTCCTGATAAACAAGATGAAAACCTTTAGATTTTTAGGTAACGGGTAATAGGATTTCATTGAATAATTTATACTCAGACAGTACAAAACAACGCTGTAAAAGGTCAAACCAATAGAGTGGGCAACGTTCTAATGGGGTTTACACGATCATAAAGGGACAGTTTACACAAAATACACACAACTCAAAACTAAGTTCCTGATTGGTTAATCATTAAACATGTGTCGCTGAACAGCACAGAACATGCCGTTTCATTGGAACAACTACACTTTCAAACAAAAAGTTAGTGTGCTCCCTGGTTTTTACAGGTTGACATATCTCCTTTTGAACTATATAAATAACATTAATCTTGAACTTGAAAATATAACAAAAATCCAATGTGGTATTTCAGCCAAATGAATAAGAATAAAAGTCCCTCGGCAGGTCAGAGTTTGCTTCAGGATAAACGTCTGCTTCATTAAAACCCTAACACTAGCATTATTATATCAGAGGATTAACCAACTCGATATGTACAACTCTGTTTTATAGACTGTAGACTTTTGTTAGTGCCACCATCACCATCAACCAGTTAGCTTTGTACAAATACACAAACGTTCTACATATGAAGAAATATGTTTCCAGTCTGCAGAGACATGTTTGTGAATCCGTGTTTACTGTCACTCTCCCCAGTGGTAGAAATAATAAAGTTTATTAACCAAGTCAAGTTTAATCTGAGTATTTTAATTTTATGCTTTTATTTTATTTATCTGACAGCTTAAGTTACTAGTTACACATTCAGTTTACTAACTAATATAAAATATTATATATATGAACTAATATATAAACATTGTCAAATAGTTATAGGTTAAAATATAAACTTGTGATATGATTCTGAAATGGGCGATAACATATAAGTAATGCCAGTTCTTTTGTGTTTACTTAAAGAGCCTGTGACACGAGTTTCCCCCATCATCCAAACCCATCAATTTGAGTAAATATTGTCCCTTTGAAAACCGTTACTGAACTGATTTTGGATATTTGTACTTTGATAACCATTAATCTGCCTTCAATGTTGACCATTTTCTGGATCTTCTCGGGGATTCTTCAAGTCCCGCCAAATGACGTGTGACGTCATTGCGGGCACAGCGCTCCAGCTGCACCGTCCAGGATCGCAGCTTCTGCATGTAAACGCACGACGGCGCACACAGCAGCAAGCTCAGACAGCGATGACAGTTTAATTTTGAACGTGTCTGAGAGCTCATGAGGCTGAAGGATCGGTTTATGTTGCATCTGTTATAAGTTTAGGAATTAGGTGCGTCAATATGGGCGATCATACGGTCATGTAGCCAGTGGTGGACTGGGACTAAAAATCATCCCGGGATCAGGCTTGGAATTTCGTCATTTTAGGGGCAAGGCCATTTGGCCTTCCCGTTCACATTTTTTTCAAGGGCACAAAGGACACATGACAGGGCACAAAGGCCGTTTGGTTAAATTACGCTGGTTTTACCTTTCAGATTAATACCGTGACATTCTCATTCACCAAGAAACATTAATGATGTATTAAGCAGGAGTTACAGAATACAGAATACATGCTCTAAAATGTCATTTGTAACATATTCCGTTACATTACTCCATCTAATTACCGTATTCTAAATACTTGGATTACATCAGCGCTGTTTTACATTTGATCAAGTGTGAATCAAGCTGCTATTTCAGAGTTTGAATCACCCACATGATGCCAGCAAAAACCCACAACTTAACTATAGGATAAACTGAAACATTATGCATCATCTCACAGAAATGTCAGAATTTTAGTTCAAAAAGCCCAGAAAATCATATGAGAAGGATTCCAAAAGTAACCCCTACAATTCCTTCAAAGAGAGACGTATCCTCCTAACTAGTGATGATAGCTCACCAGCTATCGCTAGTCAATCAACATGACGGAAAAGTGTAGCACTAACGTCAACGCCAGTCGTTTTACAAATGGCTGAATGAATAGCAATAGTGTTTCTTAAACGTATACGTTAAGTTCAGCCATAAACCACATAAGTCAGTCATGTATTATATCAAAACCGCTTAGCAAGAAAAATACTAGATTCAAAGGTGCCAGCTATCTGCTAGCTTGTAGAAGCAACACTAGATGTAGACCCATTGAAGGGAAGACGTTAGCGCTATCCAAACTAGCTAGCTAACGAGTCGACTTTAAATAGGCTAATACAATGGTAATTACCTATCAATAGTACTTTCTATAAACACGTAAATGTTAAGTCCTTTCAAATACTACCACATCATATCAAAACAGCTTGGTCCGCTTGCTTACCTGTGCTTCTCTTGCTCCCGCGGCTGAGGAGGAGGCTGTCGGGCACCTACAGGCATGTCCGACGGAACAATCACATCAGAGCAATCGCTCTGATCCACAGGCACGGGACTATACTACTGCGCGCACTAGTCTAACTTCACTGGCGTTATTTACACTGGAATTTTTGACAGGGGCACAAAGGCCACTTTGGCCGTGAATTGCATTTTTTTTCACGGGGCATCACGGCCATGGCCGTCGTGGCCGTCGTGAAATTCCCACCCTGCCCGGGAGTCTCGACCGGCCCACTTCGGTACCGCTAGTAAATTGTCAACGGGGGGAGTGGGGGATGTCAGGGGCGGCGGGTGCTGTAGATAGTAAATGTAAATATGTAAATATTTGTGTCACTGCATCCTGGTAAAATACAAATATAATGTATAATGTCTGTGTCTTTGACATTAGCGCTGCTAGCCACCTGTGCCCTGTACTACGAAGCCAGTTCAACAGACCCTGGATATGTTTGAGTAGCAAACAAACTAACAACAACAAACTAACAAACGAGATCTCGCTAAGCGGTCCTACGACGCTGGTTATCAACTCGGTAAATCAAGCCAGTGTTTCTCTCTCCAGCTGAGAGCGCGTTCACGTCTAAGACACGAGTGGATCTGACTTTAATTACATTTGACTTGAGTGTTTCGTCAACATAATGTGTTGCTTAAAATAATACTTCTGCATCCAGTCTGTGACACTGTGAGTGTTGCACGGCCAGATACGGCTCAGCTGACTCAGATCAGGAAATATATGATATATTGTGATTAGGGCTGTCAAACGATTAACATTTTTAATCAGATTAATCACAGCTTAAAAATTAATTAATCATGATTAATCACCATTCGATCTATGTCCAAAATATGCCATTTATTTATGTATATTGTTGTGGGAATGGAAAGATAAATGAAAGAAGGCGGATATATCCATTTAACATACAGTATCTATGTTTATTATAACATTTGTCTGCATGTCAAAATGAAAGACAACCCACACACCTATCAATCATCAAACCGTGGGGTCTTAATTCATTACGTGTTGATTTCTATCAACGGGGAGTACTTCAGGAAAGTCGACAGAGGGGGGGGGGGGGGCTAGTGGAGTACTTCGTGACCACAGAGTGTGAACGTTGTGATCAGCTGTTTGAGCGCAGTTCTCCAGTGAAGGGGGGAGTCTCCCTCAGCAGCCGGTTGGCGTAGTTTTGGCACAGTTCCGTTGTACAGACCGACGTTAACAGCAGCCTGTCTGTGCACACGGAGACCGACTCTGTCGTCCGGTGATCTAACCGCCTTCTGGAAAAGCTTCACAAGTACGTCGGTACGCAAATGCGCTTTGTGACACAAGTGACGGTACGCATTTCAGATTACGCACATAACCTGCGTACCAGTTATGTGCACCCCTGTACCAGAGCCATATTATTACTATTATATGGTAAAGAGAAGAGTATTCTCCGTCGGGACTTCCTGCAACAACACCACGCCGTTATCAAAGATGTTCTATTGAGAAGACGATCACTACGTGACAAAAGTTTTCAAAACCGTGGCTACTGAAATCAAGCTTACTAACTGCTGTCTGTGCAATTTACTCCGCGCGAGTTGGCAGACTTTATTTTGCTTACTTTAACATCATTTTTCATGGTGGGGCTAAGCCATTTCTTGGTATGGGTGTAGCCTACCCCAGCCATACCCTGGCGCTGCCACTGGTGGGATGTATGGGGCGGGCCATTCTGCACATGCGTTAAATGCGTTAAATATTTGAACGCAATTAATTCAAAAAATTAATTACCGCCGTTAACGCGATAATTTTGACAGCACTAATTGTGATATTATATGATCAATGATCTGATTGATGATGTGATATCAGTGTGATATGAATGATAAGTGCGACACGTCGGCGTCTTCTCTGCATACGGCAGTTTAAACTGTATTTCCTTTATCCTGTAATATGACTTGAGAGATTTAAACTCCGCACACTGAGTTGATCTCTTTTCTATTGACGCCGGAGGCGGGCAGCGTCAGGTAAAAGAAGTTATTTAGCCTTCCCAAACCTGAGCCTCACGCGCCGCCTATGGGGGATGTGCTAGTGACTTATCCGACCGGCCCACTTCGGTACCGGCGCATCGGGATTCGTCCCGATGGCCAGTCCGCCACTGCACCCAGCCCACGTAAACTGTCAACGGGGGGAGCCTCGCTGCGGGGAAACGGTGGACCTAGTGTCCCGATCGGAGTGGGAATAATAATAATAATCCGTGCGTTTTATCCATTAATTTCCCCAACATTGTGGTAAAGAAAACACACGTTTAATCCATGTTGGTGTACTACAACTACAAAAAGCATCGGTTTGTTTTCTCATCAGGAAATGCAGACCGGCTCAAACAAACGATTTTTAATCATCATCCTCACGATCATTTAATGTATCATATGTTCGCCGAATTGACATGAAAGCACTAATAAATGTAGTTTCATCCACTTGAGTTTACAACTACAAAAATAATCGATTTGTTTTTATATTACATCCGACGGGAGGAAATTCAGCAGCTCTCACTCCCGATTTGTAATCCTAATTTAATCATCATCTTCACCACGATCATCTATGTTTATGTCGCCGAATTGACATGAAAGCACTGACAAATATGAATATACTGTAGTCAACTTCAGTACAACGTTATTAACGTGCCTAAACTCAGTAATTCACGCATGACGACACACTTTGTCCGTGTTTGGCTCTCTCGCCGCACAGTGAAGCGTTCCCGCATTGACGTCACTTCCGGCTTCCCCCAAAACTTCAAAATGAGTCGAAGGAATTTCCCGCGATGTTCGAAATTATTGATATTTAACGGAACGGTATCGCTTTTTCTTTTTTAAATTGACGGTTCGAGATGACTAGTAGCCCAATATTTCATTGCACAACAGTTGTTGGGAGGCTGTCACAGGCTCTTTAAGTAAGATTTTGAATGCAGGACTTGTAACAGAGTATTAAATCCCCTTCCTCCTGTTCTCCTTCAGAGGAGGGGTCCTCTAATGAGTCGGTTCTGAAGGTTCTGGGAGGGATGGTGATGAGCTGTTACGCCAAATACTGGATCTACGTGTGTGGAGGGATGTTCATCATGGTCTCCTTCGCTGGGAAACTTGTTGGATATAAAATCATCTACATGCTGCTGTTCCTGCTCTGCCTCTGCCTCTACCAGGTAGGATCCCAGACAGACACTCACACTAACCCCACTGTTGTGCAATATGTAGTTCTTTACAACAACATGACAATGTAATCTTGTTATTACTGGCAGCTACTTTGTCTCGCACTACTTACACGTTCCCCTCTGCTGTATCATTGTAATTGTTTCTGCTCTGGGGTGAATAGAGGGTTTCTGATACTGGTTGTGATTGTGTTGTTGTGACTTGTTCCTGTTCCCCAGGTGTACTACTCCCTGTGGAGGCGTCTGCTGAAGATCTTCTGGTGGCTGGTGGTGGCGTACACCATGCTGGTGCTGATCTCCATCTACACCTACCAGTTTGAAGACTTCCCCGGATACTGGAGAAACTTCACTGGTTTCACAGAGGAACAGTACGTGTCGGGGTCTTTAGGTTTCCCGTCTCTTTCTCGATGTACTATATATATATATATATATATATATATATATATAAAAGGCGCCGAAACTAAATGCACACCACTACGGGAGATATATATTAATTCCAACAAGTTGAAAGTCTACAAACTAAAGCTTCCTGTCCCCTGTGGTGTTATTGAACAAACACACCTGCAATAATTATAACCACCCATAATGTGATTTCTCTCTGAATGCAACAAAATCAGGGCCTTAAAACATCAGAATTATTATAAGATATTACAGAATTACATCTACTCAGATTCAATCAATTGATGGTTAGAATACGAACAATGTAAATGCGTAACGCTCATTTGTATATTGACTCTGACTTATTTACTCCTCTACACGGCTGCTTCCATTTCCCCGTGTCTTTTTCAGCTGCAGAAGCGTTCTGCTGGCGTTCATTTATAGTTTGTGATTTTATAGAAAGCAGAACGATTTTTTAAGTGTACATGCCCTTTAACAGTGAGCATCATCTGGCGGCCCGCGGGCCAAATCTGGCACGCCAGACATTCTCATCCGGCACACGCTGTGGCGCTGGTGGAGTGGTTAGTGCGTTCGCCCCCCACTCATTTTTCATTTACAACGTCTCGTGAGTAATGTGCAGTACCGGAATCCAACAGAGGCAGCAGCTGCGGGACAGTAGCCTGCGTACTGCGTAGCCTTCCCTGCCCTGAAGAAGAAGTGATCCTTCGTTAGCGTGAAGAGTCTGCTTTATGCGCTCTGCAGTAGCCCCCGCTACGAGGCTCCCGCGACTTGACAGTAAAATTCAGGGCTATATAAAAATAGCTGGCCCCCGAAAGTGTCTCTAGGAATAATTTGGGCCCTTGGACAAATGTAGTTGGTGATCCCTGCCCTGTAACATACCAGACATCACCACAAAGCAAATGGAGGCTGTCTAAACACAGTCATTTAGGACAAAGATAGATACAAATTCAAACTGAAGTGATAACTGTATATAATGGTAACCTCCCCCCCTCCTCAGGCTGGCAGCCGTTGGTCTGGAGACCTTCGCTCTCTCGGAGCTCTTCAGCAGTATTCTGATCCCTGGCTTCTTCCTGCTGGCCTGCATCCTGCAGCTGCACTACTTCCACAAGCCCTTCATGAGGATCACCGACCTGGAGCACATCACACCCATACACAAGTAACACTCTCTAAACACTCCTCACATTGCGTCATATCAGCATGTGAATGACTTTTCTTCTTCTGCCAATTACTTCTGTATAAAACTGATAATATGTGTGGGATGCAAATGAGATTTTAAGCAGTATTACATTAGGAGAAGCTAGGGAGTTGAGACCTCAAACATAAGGCGCTTTCACACCGCAGTACTTTTCCCACTTTAGTTCCGATATATTTCCGAAAGGTTGCGTTCACACCAAAAAACTCCGGAACAAACATTTGTTCATGGGAACCTTTTTACCCCCTTTTCCGTCCCTGTTGATTGCAAACTCCCAAAAAGTTTTGTGAAGCCGCCATTTTATTATCCTCGCCTTAGCATTATTAGCATTAGCATTAGCCCAGCGCACAAACGCAGAGACTAACTTATGACAACACAAAATAAAACATGGGAGCGGTGGAGATGAGGAGGTGTCGGCGTTCTGGCGATTTACTCGGAAGGCTTCAGCAGCACTCCCAGCAGCTTCCACTGAAGCCTTCCCCAACTCCGGGGACTTTGGGTGGTAGTATACGCCGTGAAGTTGTTTGCGGCCTGCCAGTAAACCCAAAGCAGAAGAAGAAGTGACGTCAGCGGCTTCATTTGCCTAATCCACCCTCAGGGACTTATTCAGGTGTGAACCATAGACTGGTGTGAACGCGATCTGTACTTAGTTCATGAGAACGGGCTAATGTTACCCGGGCAACGGCCCGTTTGGCCTTTTTGGCTGACCTGCCCCTCTGGAGAGAGCGAGAGTTTGTTTTTATTCTTTCTGTTGTGGCCGAATCAACATAAGCCCACAATTAGTATTGTAGCGTCTCGCTGCGGGAAACACACTTCGTCAGCGCTGTCATCTGCCGGTGCGTTAAGACCACCTCAGTGTCGGATTTTGGAAACTTGATTTTTAGTTGTCTCATGGCAGTTAGGGTATAAGGGACAAACCAGGGGACTTTACTCCCTCTTGATACCGTCGGTTATTTACAAAAAAAATACCTAAATATAGCCTACTTGTTGTTATTGAGCTTCTGTCTTTCTGTGTCTTTGCATCTGTAAACTCCCTCAACGGGGCCGCTCGCTCTCTTTTCTTGATCGCCCTCTCATGGGTGAACAGTTCAATGTCCCGCTTCATTGTAGGATTTCTGCCATGTCTCTACGTCAGTTTGACCATCTCTGTTATTAAGTTATGGAATAATAAATAAATAAGTAATTAGATACCTTACCGTTACTGCACTCATAAAGAATGATAAGAATAAGAATAATGCGTATTGAACTGGTTTAATTAATTAGTGAGTTTATTTAAAGGTAATTAGTTAGAGGCCCTATTTTATCAGTATGTCTGCACAGCAGTTACAATGGTCAAACTACATTAGGACATAATTGTCCCCATTGTGTCTTTAATAGTTACTAACATTAGATATTTTGATGAGATATGGACCGCAAAACTAAAAATGTCCCTGGTTTTCATTTTTTAAATCAAGTCACCGAATGCAAGTAGTCGCCTTAGCTTATTTTGTTATGAGATGTGAATTACTGTTCAATTTAGTTGATGCAATAATCGTTTGGTTTCTTTTACATTAAAAACAAGTTATAATTTTCAAAAGATCTTGTGTTTTTTATTGGGTGGGGGCTTTTTCCAGTTTAGAGCAATAGCCCCTCCAAATGTCTGTGCACGTCCCTGCTCATACCTCTGGGAATTAAAATGTTTACTTTAAAAGAAACTAATGATCGCATGTTCCTCCAGGAAGAAGAGCGTGGAGAGGACTGAGCAGACTGACTTTGAAGAGGAGGAGCTGGTGACCAACATGGAGGAGGAATCTGAAGACGAAGGTGAGAGAAGCTCTTCTTACAATTACAATGCAACTTTTTGACACAAATATTTAATTAAATGTACACAGTTTGAACATAAGCACAGCCTGAATATCTGAACATAGATTCTATCCATCAGCTCACTGTATCTTAAACAATAAAGGATGGCTCCCAAACCATTTGTAGTCAAATAAAGCTTGGGAATCAAATAAAAAGTGATAAATAAAAAATTGACTTTTGATGGTGTCTAAATCTGTCATGGACTCCTCCATTGATGTATCCTCCTCCTCTCTCTGTCTCTCCTCTCTCTGTCTCTGTCTCCTCTCTCTGTCTCTGCTCCTCCTCCTCTCTCTGTCTCTCCTCTCTCTGTCTTTGCTCCGCCTCCTCTCTCTGTCTTCCTCTCTCTGTCTCTCCTCTCTCTGTCTCTCCTCTCTCTGTCTCTCCTCTCTCTGTCTCTCCTCTCTCTGTCTCTGTCTCTGCTCCGCCTCCTCTCTCTGCTCCTCCTCCTCTCTCTGTCTATCCTCCTCCTCTCTCTGTCTCTGCTCCTCCTCCTCTCTCTGTCTCTCAGTGGAGTTGACCCCCAGTAAGTGGGGTCTGGTGATGGACAGGATACTGGTTCTGTCCAGAAGGTTCTCTGACAACCTCACCAAAGTGCAAGTGTTCATCTGGAGGATCCTGGAGCTCCACATCTTCAAGACGGTGGCCTTCTTCTCTGTGTGGGTGTCCCTGGAGGAGGTAACATCTAAGAGAGAAAGACATTAATAAAACAGTGTAGAAAATCAGATACCTCTTTATCTTCTTAACATGCACACTTTAATCAATGTTTTGTTTTTCTATATGAGTCATCCAGTCAACACATGCTACAACCTGTGGTGGGAAATGTACTCAGACTTTTCCCTGAGTAAAGCAGCAGTACAAACTTGAAATTCCTGCATTCAAAACCTTACTTACATGTAGTTAAAGTACATAAGTATTGGCAACAAAATGTACCTAACATTCCAAAAGTAAAACAATTGTCTGCTGATTTCTGAATCATGTACACTCAATTATGAATGTGTTCATCACAGCTGGTAAAGGTGGAGCTGCTGCTTGATATCTTAACCTATAATTATTTACCAGTTTATTTATTAGTTGATTTACATTTTGTATTGGCTAATAATCTGAATCTATAATTAGATTTCAGTTAAATGTAGCAGACTGAAAGTAAAAAATGTTGCTTCCAAAATGTGGAATGGAGGTATAAAGTAGCAAAAAGTACTTCAACATTTGACTTGAGTATAGTACTTGAGAAAAATGTAAGGGATAACATAATAAGTACAACTGTAATCTTGCCTTTGGATGAGCAACTTGTAAAGGATGTGAATGAGTTATGAAAGCACTGTATCCGGAACACAGAGCCTCAGAGATGAATGATCTGCACAGATCTATATGTGTTCCATAATACAACTGAAGTGTTTGTGTTCTGTTTGTGCAGCCCTCGGTGATGAACCTGGTCCTGGTGGTGCTCTGGTCCCTGGCCATGCCCTTCTCTCGCTTCGGGCCCATGGCCTCATGTCTGTCCACAGCCTGGGTGTGTGTCATCATCATGTGCAAGATGCTGTACCAGCTCAGTGTGGTCAACCCAGCAGAGTACTCCAGTAACTGCAGCCTGGTGAGCATCTCTCTTTGGTTTCAGACTTACTTACAGTCTTACAAATCTGTATGTGTTTAAAGAGTACCATATTTCTCCATTAACAACTAAGATCAAGTGGAAGTGTCTGCCTCTCACATACGCAACGCATAAAGATAAGCTTTATTAGAACATAATTGACAATGTAGCGCTGAGTTTGAACCAGGCCTAGGTTACTCTTGTGGTCAAACTGAAAGTCTTGCTACAAAGATCTTTTGCTTACTAATTGTGGGGTGCTATTCTATTCAGACGGTCTATACAGTAAAAGTCCACAGTAAGATACCTGAACCACCAAAGGCCGGATTGGCTGCAGAGGAGAGAGAATGAATGGAATTCACAAGACAAGAAAGGATAGGAGAAAAAGGAAAGATACAAGGTTCAAAAACAAAAATACTCTAAAAGCTTCACATTCTTATGAATTAGTTCAGGGCAGAGCTGAATGCAGGTCCAACACTAGATAGGATTTAACTGCACAGACACCTGTGAGATATCCAGGTAAAGAGTTCTGGAATAAATTCTGACTTCAATAGATTTTGCACCCAAAAACCAGAAAATGTGAGAAATGACCCCTTAAATTATGACTTCTGGTGATGTTAGAAGGGGGGGGGGGAAGGACACATTGAGGCTTAAAAATATGAGATAATCCATAATCTAGCGCGTTCTCACTACACACAACACGGAACCAACTTTTGTCTTATGTTAAGCACACATATTGTATAAATAAGCATGTAAACACCGTGGACCTAACCTCCTCTAGGGGGGTCCTCGCCTACTCTAAGGGGGTTCTCAACTCCTCTAGGGGGGTCCGGGGGCATGGTCCCCCGGGAAGATTTTTTTTAAATATTGAAGTTAAAAGCATCAATCTGGTGCACTTTGAGAGCAAAATTAAGAGATCTATGGATACATCTCTCAACACCCATATGAAACGGAACTGTAAGCAGATTTTCTTAGCTAAGCTAACTAGTGTGTGTGTGTGTGTGTGTGTGTGTGTGTGTGTGTGTGTGTGTGTGTGTGTGTGTGTGTGTGTGTGTGTGTGTGGTGTGTGTGTGTGTGTGTGTGTGTGTGTGTGTGTGTGTGTGTGTGTGTGTGTGTGTGTGTCTTGCCAACCCTCCCGATTTTTGCGGGAGACTCCCGATTTCATTGCCCTCTACCGGTTTCCTCCCGGGGTCATATTTCTCCCGATCTCTGACAAAATCTGATTTACTCACAACTGTTTTCACTCTGACGCGCGCAACTCAAAGTCTGAGAGGGTCAGGAGTCACAGAAAACTGAACAAGAATCGACAACTCGACACTCTGCTCACTCCTTTCCTGTAAAACACAGGTCCAGCCCACACATATGCTCCATGGCAGTGGTGTAGTCTACTTTTTTGTAGTGGGTATACTCTAATAATTGTATTCATCCATCCTAGAGCGACGCATCGCGGAGCGACACCTGTCTCGAAACAACACCTCATGAACACCATCACACTCACTAATGCATAGCTAGTCTTGAGACTGGTTATGTGTTATCAACATGTCAATGTATTATAAGCTGTATGTGACGTTTAACTGCCAGTGACATTAACAATAAAAAAATAAAAGAATGAACAATGATGGAAAAAGCCCACTTATCTTCTAGGGTTGAACAATTAATCGACATTTTTATCAATATCTCAATATGGCCTACTGCAATTTTCAAGTAATATACAATAAATATGGTCATGCTACAGACGTCCTGGCCCACACATCATATTCTACACTTAAAAAAACATCTGTGTTTCGCATAGATCTGCACAAATATCACACAATAATCATTTTAAACCTATTTTTCAATGCATTAGTTTATTCAAACTTGTTCAGCCCTATTATCTTCCATAAATCATTGTCAAACTATGTACTGTATCAGCTTAAATGAACAAGCAAACATCCTTGAAGTGCTACAAGACAAATTAGCTTCAAACAAGAAACAAATTAACAAATAAGCTTCACCTCAATACATGAGGGTTGAAAAAGCACTCAACATGTCCATACTGGCTTCACTGTGTTCGACCACTCGCCCTGCAGATGGAGCCTCGTCAATGAGAACAGACAACTTGCTTGAAGATGTCACAATACTGTGAACTATTTTTTTCTGCATCTCTTTTGCTATGTGTTTTACAATTTTTGTGGAACTGTACCTTGAGTGCAGACTAGTGCCCATTTTGGCACAATTTTGTTCCTGAAGCTCAATGAGACTATCATGGTCAGTAAAAGGTTGGTTCATCTTCGCAAGATGGTATGCTGTTCTGAATACAGAATCTGTCTCTGCAAACACAGTCTCTGACACAGCTCTCACCAAATCCTGTCCACCCTTCTCCGTGAGCTCCTGGGCTATTGTGTGTGCTCTGGAGTCTGGACGTCTCATGTCGTCTAATCTATTTACCTAACTTTCTGTCCCTCCACTCTAACCAAGGATGCCTGTTCTTAAATTCCATAGCCTGACTTTCAGTCCACAAGGCTGGCCAGGAGCTCTCATCTGTGTCCGAAACAAGGAGATAATATAAACATTGTGTTCTGACCACACAAACACACACACACACACACACACACACACACACACACACACACACACACACACACACACACACACACACACACACACACACACACACACACACACACACACACACACAGTATCTCCCTCCCTTTCTCTTCCATTGATCCACCACACTAACGTTGATCAAGTTAGCTAGCAAGTTAGCAAGTTAGCTACAGTTACGTTAATGATATCACCTTTAGGACAGCCACCTGACATGGCTCTTCTTCTATAGTGGTAATAGGGGAAAACATTGAAATATTGTCGTCTGTTTTCGTTTCATGTTTGCTTCCTGTTTAGCGCTCCGCGAACTTGAATGGTGGACGGATCAAATTCTGATAACGTTAGAGAAACTTGGGGTTTGTCAGAGCCGTGTGTTGCTGTTGCTTAGCAACAGGCCAGGGGCCACAGGCCACATGCGACGGAAGCTCCAGACGTCCAAAAGTATTAACGAAGAGGCGAAAGCGTGAAAGCGCAGTCACAAAATGAAGTTGTTACGTATCATCGCTCATTTTTAAGAGGGTATACGGAAATCACTGGCATTTTCTAGTGGGTATACGGCGTATACCCGCGTATCACGTAGACTACACCACTGCTCCATGGTGCAACAGGCATTGCCCTTACAACTACAATAAGCATGTACATGTTAATCTACAGCTCCAGCGATCCACTAGCACCGGAGTCTCCACCTGCAGACGCAGCCATCCTCGATAACTACTGTAGCGTCACCTTGGATACGATTCCAAACAACTCACAGACACACAGGGCGCTGACAGGGCGCCCTATGACCATCAGATCTGACGACGCTGATTGGCTGAAATAGTTTAGAGCTCCTTTCTTAGCGCCCAGTCGAGAGAGGGTAATGATACAGGCTGTGGCCAGGCAGGAAACATGTGATTTATCAGTAACTTTAGACATCCTAACACAATTGTATTGTAGATTATACATTTTACTGATACCAACTATATAATATTTACCTTGTTCATTAAAAATAAAATAAAAATATATTTTTTAAATATTTAATTTTTTTAATGACAATCAAACATGTGGGAAGAGGGGGGGGTGGCACCCCTATGGGCCGGCCGCCACTGCATTAAATGTACTGTATTTGTCATTTTAAATTCAAAAGGAAGTTAGTGTAAGTGAAACCAGGATGTGTTCATATTGCTTGCTTGTTGCAACAATTTCTGTTGTGTTTGAGTTTAATCAGGACAGCCAGATCTGAACATTTTAAATATATTATTAACATTTAAATTGTAGTTTATACCCCGTTTATCTAGGCCCTTTTTGGTTTTGTTTTATGTATATGTCACACTGTGGGACTGCGGGAAACGGTATCTCGAGATTTCTGGATGTATAACACATGTAGTAATTTTGACAATAACAATAAACAATAAACCAGAGCAGTCATCATTGTTTCTGATCATCCAGTCATAATCTATCTATAGACCGTCACCTTACACAGATATGTGACTTATGAGACTGCCAGGACTGTAGCATTGCTCAGCTCAGCTCAAGGCTGAAAGTTAAACCCTGCTTATTGTTCAAGAAACAGCTCTGCACTAGATATGTTCAATACAAAACAAAATAGATAGAAATGGTTTCCTCCCACAAGCTGGGGCAGCAGGTGTTGTAGAGGAACTCATCACTGGATAATAATGTGATCCAGTGGGAGCTGGGGTTATACGGTGTTGATTCTCCCGCTTATACATGTTTCTTTCCCTCACAGCCTCTATCAAATGAAACCAACCTGCTGCCAGAGGAGATGATGAACTCCTCTCTGTATAAAAACCCAGTGGATCCAGCCAAATGGTTTGGAATCAGGAAAGATGTGACTGTTCTGGGATACAGCAAGGTATGTTCAAGACACCCTGCTGTTTCTGGACACAGGATGAGTAAATGTGCTGTTTTTAGTGCCTATGTTTTGAGCTGGACAAAAGAAAAACTATTCCTCTTTGACAAACACATGTACACATTTTAACACCGGATTAATGAGCTAACGTTAGGATAGAAAACGACATCATAATCACAGGGCTGCATCACAACCGCTAAGCTAACAATGATGTTTAGGCGTCTCATTCAGCTACTTGTTAGCAACTGCTGTTTTTAATACACAAAGAAGCTCTGGATATTCACCAGTGGGGTATCTACTGACGTATTTTATCTCATTCAAAGACGTGAATATCTCTTCAGCGTGTGTTAACCAAATACCTTATTTCATGCATCTAACAATAAGTCAAAGTCAACTTTATTGTCAATCTTTCAGTTTGTGAGTACAGACTCGTGTAATCACGTAAAAAAGCCCACTGACTTTGAGCCGTTTGAACCAGTATTGCTAATGTGCTAAATGTTTTTTGGGTTTTCCTTCACTTCTCTTTTGAACTCAGGATTGAGTTGGTGTCCTGACTGATTTGTATTTTCTCTTTTGCAGAACCATCTGATAGTGCTGATGTTGTTGGTGTTTGAGGCCACAGTGTATCGTCACCAGGCCCATCACTACCGTCAGCTCCAGCGCTCCCCCCCCACCGTCCCCGCTCTGTTCCCCTCCGCCACCAGGGACACTCTGGACCAGGGCATCCTCCCCTGCCTCAAGTACCTGATCAACTACACCTTCTACAAATTCGGATTAGAGGTAAAGTGTAGCTGCTCGAGATCACTTCCTTGCTTTACCAGGGTTTTTTTGAAATCTTTTTTTTTTAAAAAGACAGTAAATAAAGGAAACAACACTAAAATATTTCCAAACATTAAAGTTTTAACTGCAAAAAATAATAATCAAGTAGTAAAATAACAATGATCTCTTTTTGAAAGATCTGCTTCCTGATGACGGTGAATGTGATTGGCCAGCGGATGAACTTCCTGGTGATAATCCACGGCTGCTGGTTGGTAGCCATCTTGGTGAGGCGGCGGCGGGCAGCCATGGCCAGGATCTGGCCCAAATACTGCCTCTTCCTGTCCATCTTCATGATCTACCAGTACCTGCTGTGTGTGGGCATCCCACCTGCCATCTGTATGGGTGAGTCCATGTCCAGATAAGAGCTTCTCCAATACACAGCAACAGTGTCTTATAATAATGTTCGGTTTGTGAGTAACACCAATATTGTTTATGGAGATATTATATATTATAATATGCCCAGTTTTCCTGCACCCAATGTGCCCTGTGGTCCCAGTCTATTAGCTGTTCTCCATACTATCTAATGGTAACCAGTACAGTACATTAAATATGTTTTATTTGTGGATAGCTAAAGTCCTGACCCACCTATTGGATATTCTCTGCTCCACTAGCTTTTTCCCAGAGGGAGTGTTTCATCTGTGAATCATCCTTCTGGGGCATTATGCCTATATTGCATGTAAATTCTTGTCTGTCCCTTTTGTAGATACATATGTTTAAGCTCCCAGTCCCTATATCTCCCCAAAATACCCACAAAGCTGTTCTAGGATTAGAGCTATTTAAATTACACTGTGTTATAAGAAAATGTTTAGCAAAGTGTGTGTCTTTTTCAGTTTGGTCTGCTGTTATATAGTAATTGAGCTGATCAGGAGATGATGTTGGTATATCAAGCGCACACTACTTTAGCTTTTATGCATATCATTAAAATAAAAGAATGGTTCTCTTTTTAGCAGGGCTTTGTTTCAGTTTCTTGGCAGGGAGACATCAATGTTTAATTCATTCCAAAAGTAATATCATGTCATATGTAATGAATGCTGTGCGAAACATGGCATCATATTGAACTCTACTAAAGGTAAAGTACTGTAAGACATTCATTGCAGAGTTGTGGAAAACTGTAGAATTGTGTAACAAATGTTCCTTACTGATCTGTTTCCTGTGTTGTTCTGCAGACTACCCGTGGAGGTGGAACACTCCAGTGCTGATTAACTCAGCTCTCATCAAATGGATCCATCTGCCCGACTTCTACACCGTGCCCAACTCCAAAAACCTCATAGGTCAGTGGTGTGTGTTTGAGTTTATACAATCTATGTTGTGTACATCTTAGTGTACAGCAGCCATGTTGTTCACTGTCATTCTGTTTGTGATTAAACTCATCCCATCCACGTTGCTATGTATTCCATTGGTGTGAAGCTACTGTGAATAAACCTCATGCACAGATGCTTCACATGTAAAGCCTTTAGTGACTCAGGTTTCCCTGTCCTGGTCTATTTGTGATTCATGATACTCAATTTAACAAAAGAGCCACTAAAGTACAGCTAAAGTCCACGATTAAAGTGTTCTAATTGAGCAATATTAAGGTGTTTTTGCTGACAGAAATATGATGATGATGATGATGATGATGATGATGATGATGATGGTGGTGATGATGATGATGATGATGATGATGATGATGATGATGATGATGATGATGATGATGATGATGATGATGATGATGATGATGACGACGTGTTGTGTGTGTCACAGCGGACTTTGTGCTGCTGGTGTGTGCGTCTCAGCAGTGGAAGGTGTTTGAGTGTGAGACCACGGAGGACTGGATGGTTCTGGCCGGAGAGAACACTGACAACCCCGACCCCATGGAGGGGCGACTGTTCAACCCCGCCCCCAACTTCATCAACTGCAGGTACTAGGCTTGTTTGAGACACATTGCGGCTCGCCTCGAAAGTAGACGAGAGTAGCCGATCGCAGCCGGGGGAGGTGTCAAAAAGCTCGTCTTAAGTCGGACAGCTCGGACTCGGAGTCGGCTTGACTGGCTGGGTTTGCAATGGCGGAAATTCCATTTTACCCACTGTAGACAAAGGTGATCTCCATTGCTTTATATAGGTGTGTTAATTCAGTCATGATGAGGAACCACACCAGTGACTGGGTTCCATAATTAGAAATGCTCCTCCCTCTTAATGTTTGCAAAACTGATAGGTGGACGGGCTACAAATGATCAGTCCTTCAGATCCGCACACATGAAGCTTCATGAGCATGAATTGAACAGACCTGCTGCTGTGTTAATTCTTTAGCTGCCACTTTAAGCTTTATGATGTGTACAACATGGATGTAATTTGATTTAATCTTGCCATTTTAAATGATGTATTCAATAAATAAGGTTAAACCAAATCATTACATTACAACAGATTTTATTTGAATGATTTGGTTTAACTTAAAGAGAAACTTTATTGTTATTGCACATATTACAGGTACTGAGACAACGAAATGCAGTTTAGCTTCTAACCAGGTGCAACAAGCAGTGAAGTGGAAAGTAATGTACACAATCTACAGAATAACATATAGAATGAATTGAATGATGAATAAACAGTGGGGTATGAATACACTAGATATCAGCCTGTGAGCAGTATGAACAGTGTGTATGAATATGCTAAGATATATAAAGTATGAAAACGGTAAGCAGTATAGTATAAAATATATAGATATTAATTTCATGATGATAAACATTGTGGAACAATGATGAAAAATGGGAATGGATGTGGCGACGTAAAACTGACACAAAACAACAAACTTTTGCCAGCCAATTGGAGAGTTTCATCAGCAGCACGTGGTAAACACCACCAATGAGCGCTCAGCTCGAGATACCAGCGAGCCGTTTCCCATCAAGCATTTCGCTTCCGCAGCTCGTGGAGAGCAACTGCGCCAACTCGCCTCGCCTCGCTCTCAAGGCTGCGGGCGTCTTTGTCCCGCGAGATTTCAAAGTCTCATGTGGGCGAGCCTCCAGAGCAAGTCGGACAAAATGACTAACCATCATGCAACGCACTAGCAACACGTTGATCGCAACTGCGCAGGTCTTGCTTGTCTCAAACAGGTGAGGGAAATGAGCTGATTACAAGGGCCTGGAGGAAAGCGGGATCTGAAATGACAGGAGAGTTTAGATGAGGCATGAAACAAACAATAATAGAAGTGTCTAACTTGTGACACTGTCTGTCTGTCTGTCTGTCTGCCTCTCTGATAAGGATACATGTCATTTCTGTAATGCAGTTTTATATTTCTTATTAACTAACATGTACACAGAATAATACCAACATATTTATCACAAGCTTAAATCTGTTGTTGATATTATGTAAGGCTTGGATATCTGTCGTTCAAATCACTATTAACTTGACATGAATGTGAATATTTGTAAATTAGAGATGTTGGTAATCTAAAGTTGCGTCATCGATTTAAAATGTGTTGGACATTAATGTTGTCTCTCCCTGTCCCCACCCAGGAGTTACCTGGACATGGCAAAGGTGTTGGTGTTCCGGCACCTCTTATGGTTCGTGCTGTCTGTGGTGTTCATCACCGGGGCGACCAGGATCTCTGTGTTCGGGCTGGGCTACCTTCTGGCCTGCTTCTTCTTCCTGCTGTTCGGGTCCCGGCTGCTGGTGAAGTCCTCCAGGACCCGCCTCGCCCTATGGGACTGTCTCATCATGTACAACGTGGCCGTCATCATTTCTAAAAACATGCTATCAGTAAGTATACAGCTCATCATGTCTTATCACGTGTACATCGATTCCTCTGACTATTTGTGGCCCGGCTAGTGATGTCATCAGGTCCAAGTGCCCGCTGTGGATGAATCCTCTTGAAGGATCTGCACACATCCGCTCTCGCTCACACTGCCACTCAAAGTGGTTTTTCTCAAACTTAAAGATGCATAGAAGTTCTCCAGTCATATTCCTTTTCTCTGTGTGTGTTTCAGATCCTGGCGTGTGTGTTCGTGTTTGAGATGCAGAAGAGCTTCTGTTGGGTGATTCAACTCTTCAGCCTGGTGTGCACGGTCAAAGGATACTATGACCGTAAGTGTTTTATTCCTTGGGCTATTATCTAGTATTCTTGCATTTTGTTTCATTGTTTTTATCTTGGTTAATAAAGGACAATTGATTTAGTATTAAACATTACAATTAATAACAAAAAGAAATCCCTTTTCCTTCTAATTCTTAAACTGGATCAACATTAGACAGTTCTGTTGTTGCTTAAACTCTGACTGTGTATTCACGAGCTTGTCTCCCCACAGCCAAAGCAGTGAGTGATAAGACGTGCAGCCTCCCGGTGGAGGAGGCGGGCGTCATCTGGGACAGCATCTGCTTCCTGTGCCTGCTGCTGCAGAGGAGGGTCTTCCTCAGTTTCTACTTCCTGCATGTGACCGCAGAGCTGCAGGCCTCTGCCAAACAGGCCTTCAGGTAACACCAGGAAGTGACTGATGAGGGAGTGAGGAAGGCTCACCAGATAATTACATGACATTTTATCACAGATCGCAAAAAAGGTGACATACTGTAGTATACTTTATGCAAAGTGCCGATAGAAAGTATTCGCCCCACTCTGAATTGTTTGGGTTATAATTGTTAACACCATTGATTTAAAGTGGCTTGATTGACATTGCTAAACATGAAACAGTCAGATCTGAATTATTCAGATTTTAATTAGTTGCAAAGATTCGTTAACCATTCAAATAATTGTCTACGTGTCACATTCGCCTCACCAAAAGCTGGGACGTCTGTCTCTTTCTTCAGGGGGTTCGAGCTCTTCAGAGCCAGCATCGTGAAGAACATCAAGTTCCACCAACAGGTTGAGAGGAAGTCCCTGTCACAGCTCAAGAGATCGTAAGTGTGCCACTACAGTAAGTGCAGCTGATGGACATTGTTTCAGGAGAGGCGTTGTAACAGTGGACCAAAGAGAATGTAGAAGGCGGGCTACAGGTGAACGCTCTGTTAGCGTTGTTCGTCAGTCCACCTGTTTTTAATACATTTGTTTTGTCCTTTTGTCCAGACATCTGTGATCCTCTGAGTGTTCCTTATGTTACTGTGCAGCTGAAGGTTTAGGTGTTGGTTGAAAGATCCACTTGCTAGCATGGCTGTAGGCTCTGGCTGATATGCTGTCTGGCTTAAAGCACATGGACACCTGATCTTTGTTCTGATTTGTGATCGTGGAAGATGTGATTGCCTTAGTGTTGGTTAGGTCCATCGGCTACTGTAACCTAAACGGACTGTAACACTCAGTTATCAACACATTGTCAATCAATCAATCAATGTTTATTTATATAGCCCAATATCACAAATGTTACATTCGTCTCAGTGGTCTTCACAGTGTGTACAGAATATCAGTATGACAATACGACACCCTCTGTCCTTAGACCCTCTGTCCTCAGACCCTCTGTCCTTAGACCCTCACATCGTACAAGGAAAAACTTCCAAAGAAAACCCAGTTTAAAGGGAACATGGGAGAAACCTCAGGGAGAGCCACAGAGGAGGGATCCCTCTCCCAGGACGGACAGACGTGCAATAGATACCGTGTGTAAATTGAAAAGATAATACATTTGCAACATAGGTAGTCCAAATGTTTGGAAATGCATGTGTGTATAATAGAAAGATGAGTCCACGTGGATATCCATCCAGGACCGATGATCCAGGACCACAGCCACGACTCAAGATCCAGCGCTCGCGATCGCAGGATCATCCATGACTCCGGATCCCAGCGTATATAGACACCAAAAAGAAAGACATTTGGGGAAGCTGGGTTAATCGGAACATGAGAGGACACAGGTATAGACAGAGAGAAGGAAGAAGTAAGATGTCCCCCGACAAACTAAGCCTATATCAGCAAAACTAGGGGCTGAATCTAATCAGCCCTAACTATAAGCTTTATCAAAAAGGAAGGTCTTAAGCGCACTCTTAAAAACGGATAGGGTGTCTGCCGCCAGAACACAAACTGGAAGCTGATTCCACAATTGTGGAGCTTGATAAGAAAAGGCTCTGGCTCCCATTGTACTTTTAGAGATTCTAGGAACAACCAACAACCCTGCATTCTTGGAACGCAATGCCCTAGTAGGACAGTAGGGTATAATGAGTTCTTTAAGGTAAGATGGCGCCTGCCCATTAAGGGCTTTGTAGGCGAGAAGAAGAATTTTAAATGCTATCCTGTGTTCTATAGGGAGCCAGTGTAAGGCAGCCAGAACAGGAGTAATGTGGTCCCTTTTCCTAACTCTGGTTAGTACACGAGCCGCAGCATTTTGAATCAGCTGAAGCGACTTGACTGACTTCTTGGTACTCCCTGATAATAAAGAGTTACAATAATCCAGCCTAGAAGTAACAAATGTGAATTGTTTACCAATGAGTCGTTTCCCTGGCTCCACCGCGCGTATACAGAGTTGGTCGGTTAGGGACTGTCTCTACTTCAGGACTCTTCTAACTGAAGCTGAGGAAAGAGGCTGTGAGCTGCACTGTATTGGAGATGGTGAAGTTAAAATGTTAGTAGACAATAAGCCAAAAAGGTTGTGAGATTAAGTGTGTTCTGAAGGGGATACTACAACAACAACAACAACAACAGAGGAATCCATCAGGTAGATTTGTGTGGGGTATGTTTTGAATGTTCAGACAGTTCTGCACATAAGCAGAAATCGTGCTGAAACACATATTAGATACCACAGATTTATACATCCATTAATAAATAAGAATGTGACAATCAGTTTGTCTCAATGTTTTTGCACAATTCATTTGTAGCGCCCAATTTAATAAAATGTCAACTTAAAAAACATTTTATTAAGACCTGCCTGCCAAAAAAACACCACCCTTTTCAGTTAGTGGATTGGATGTGGCAAGAAACCCATAGTTGACACCAGGAAGATGTAGCTTTACATTAGGGCCACAGATCACATGTATTATATAATGAATTGTGTTTGTGGCCCTTTCTGTCCTCTCCTCTCAGGATGCAGAGGATTCGCTCCAAGCAGCAGAAGTACAAAGGTGGACACAAAACAAGTGAAGACTCTACTGAGAGTCACACTGCTGGTAGGTGTACTGGTCGACTAGAAGCTATCAGGAAACCAAACAGATCTCTGGGCCTGTCCGTATGTCGACTTGTTTTTATCTGCAGATGCTGCAACCTCAGGGTTCTGTCAGTTTCACTCTGAAACACAGAACCCAGCTAAGCCTGCGGAGAGAGGAATGTTGTGACAGTGGACTGAACTTTAGTGTTTTCACATTGATATACCACATCCTTCACATACCACTTGTTATTACTAGAGTATATTTTAATGATAATATATGTACGTGTTTACTTGAAACTATATGAATCAATGTATAACTATTAAAGTGCAGAAGAACCCCACAGCTTGCTGAGACTCACATTCCTGCTGAGGACCTGTTTAGGTTGATCATAAAGCATGCTGCAACCTTGTTTCTTAAAGTTGCACTGTTAACAAAGTTATATTACTATAATCCCATTATGTTGTTCTTGCAAAACCTAAGCCTTTTTCTTACTGACAGTATCCGGGGAGAATCAAGACGGCAATTGTCAGTTTCACACATCGCACACAAAGAAGCCTTCACGCTTACTGAAATATTTTGTTTGGAATAGACGAGGTGTGGCGCCTGGATAGGGTGTACAGGAGACGAGATTTGATTTTGGTCCAAAAATATCAACATTTTAGCAAGGGCCCTTACCAACAGAAGTTCCTGAATCATGTCATCTCTAGTAAGACTTTTTCGTGGCCATTTTAATGAAAAATGATCCGACCTCTTTACCATTACATCTTTTACATGACATGTCATTTGTTAGACGCTTTTATCCAAAGCGACTTGCATACATTCCGTCCTGTGGGCAGTCCCCACCGGAGCCATTTGAGGTGCAGAGTCTTGCCCAGGGAACCAGCCTCCCACCGGATGTCTGTTGGTTTTGGTTGTATGCAATAACATCAACTCTACTCATATGTGGCTCTATTCAGACATGGCATGAACGCAATAATAACATAATGGAATCTCCTGGGCACATTCATTGTTTACATAAAGATAAACCATTTTAACGATCTTTTGGCATTCACCTCCACCGAAACCCAAATGAATGTTTTTAAAACTGATTGGCAGAACCATTATCAGGTTTGTCGTGTGCATGAATCCTCTTCCTCCCATCTTACCTTCTCTTGTTCCCCTCCAGAGGCCAAGCGAGGCAAGAGGGTTTCCAGGAAGAAGAAGTGGCACCAGCCGTGGATGGACCATGCTTCAGGTGATGCAAACACTTGTTATCTTTGATAACCCAAATGAGGCATCAAGTATACTAAGAGAGACTGTAATGTGTGTGTTGTTGTCACAGTGCTCCACTCAGGAGAGTACTACCTGTTTGAGTCAGACAGTGAGGATGAAGAGGAGTCTGAAGAACAGAAGCCTCAGAAACAGACTGCCTCTCAGGTCAGATACAAAACTGATCTACAAATAACCATCAAAGAGAAATCCAAGTACAGGGACACATTTGTCATTATGCATGTGAAGTTTCAGCAGTAACATTGTAGAGTCTCATGTTCTGATGTTTCTGTTTCTTCCCTCAGTTAGCGTACAAGGCGTGGGTGAGCAGTGTGAAGACCGCTCTGAGAGAACGGCAGAGAAACCAGAGACAGCTGAAAAGGGTCGAGAGGAAAGAGAAGGAGAGAGAAGGGAGAGTGGATTCACAGCAGGAGGCTTTCACTGCCATCGGTGAGATATTCGTACACATGTTTTGTTACCATGGTGTTGTCAGCTGGTCCCATAAACCTTTGCTACAGTATGTTATTATGTGTTGCCATTGCCAATTTATTTGCCATTACATTCCTACTTATGCAAATTCAAAAGTGCACTACAGGAATTCTGAGTTCATTAGAAGTCATAATGAGACGTAAGGATTTTAGGACTCTTTACCTTAATTACGACAGCAATTCCACAGCCCAATCAGGGGGGACATGTTTAAACTAATGTTCCTATCCGCTACAAAGCCCTTCCCCATCCACACGTCAGGACATATCTCCTTGCTACTGCTGTCTGTACTCCCAGCTGATAGTAAGGGTCAACCCATCAGAATAAAAGGTTAACATGTGACCACATTAAGCTACAGCAGCTCTATGGGAAGGTTGAGGTGCACAGACTGGTGATTCTGCCACCCAGAAGAACCACAACCATCTTCAGACCAGTCTGGACCCACAGGGACATTGTGCATCTGTGCTGACGTGGTGATCACAGACTACAAAAGCAAGAGCACCCCAACATGTCATCAGAAGACTGAGTGCAGGGAATGAGAAGATTCCTTCTGAGAGGGGACATTAGTAAAGCTGCTGGGCATGATGACATCTCTTGTTGTTTACATGAACAACCAGCAGCTGATGAAGTCACACACATGTTCAACATACCGTGGTATCACTATCACAGGAGTGTTCCTATCTGATCCAGACACACACCATCATCCCTGTACCTGCAGGGTCTCATTAACTACCGCCCTGTGGCAAAGCTTGTTTATGGTTTGTTCTTGTGTAGTACAAAGGAAAGTCTACATTATTGTGTAGCT
Source organism: Pseudochaenichthys georgianus (assembly GCF_902827115.2). Taxonomy (NCBI): domain Eukaryota; kingdom Metazoa; phylum Chordata; class Actinopteri; order Perciformes; family Channichthyidae; genus Pseudochaenichthys; species Pseudochaenichthys georgianus. The sequence goes on along the minus strand of NC_047517.1, from coordinate 5,614,233 downwards.
TGAGGGTCTACACTCAGTATGAGTTGTAACATGTTAATATTCTTAAGCCAAGTCCCCAAAGACTTACCTGAACTATAACTTCATCCTTTTAGTGACATAGTTAAGGTCACTTAGTTTAACTATCCCAACTTTTACGACTGATGTTTGATAACCTGGGAGAAAAGGAAGGGGACAGACGATTCTCCATACATTCAGTCAATGACAACTGGACAGCAACACGCATGTTGTGTGTTCAATGTTTCCCCATTATCTGTGGGGTTTCTTTGGGTCCAAGGAAAGAAGGTGTCGTATTGTCTTATTGATATTCTGTACACACTGTGAAGTCCACTGAGACAAATGTAACATTTGTGATATTGGGCTATATAAATAAACATTGATTGATTAATGTGAGAATGCTGTTTATCAACTTTAGTTTAGCCTTCAACACCATCATCCTGTCCAAACTGATCTCTCAGCTTAGAGACTTTTGTTTAAAGACTTCCCTCTGTTACTTGAGGCTGCACTTCCATGTCTCCTCAACCACGGAATGTGGTGTCCCTCAAGGCTTTGTACTTGGTGCTTTCGCCTATTCCCTTTTCACCTATGACTGCCCCCCTGTACAGTATTCCAATACCATTTTTACATTTGCAGACAACACAAAGGTTGACCTCGATAACAAGAAAGATGAGTCCAGGACCTGGCTCTCAACAACAACATAACCAAAGAGCCCACTGAGATGTAATAAAGACCAAAGGCATGCGCAACGTGTTGCCAGTTAGAAACTTCTGGGTGGCCGGGCCGCCAGATAGCTTAGTGTTGAGAGCTCGCGGCCAAGTATGCAGGTTTGAATCCCGCTTGCTGAACTTCCAGGCACCCTCTGGCCCAAAAGGATATCTAAAAGAGAAGAGAAATATTTGGGTAGCCAGATCATGAAGGACCTCTCCTGTACCAACATATAAAACCAGGTCAAGAACGCTCACCAGGCACCACAGTTCTTGCACCTATGGTTAGAACTAGGTTAGCAACTGCAACTCAGTATTTATCAGAATCAGAATACCTTTATTAGTCCCACAGAGGGGGAATGTACATTACATACATTCCCTTTAGAAATACTCAGGAATAATTCCTCTTTAGCCAGCATGATTACAGCCTCCCACATTTGTTTGTATGTGTGAGTGTAGGTTGTGGAGACAGTGATGTGTTTGAGGACCCTTGCCTTCAGGAGGAGGAGGAGCCAGAAGAACAGGAGTCTGGTAGGTTCCCATTTGTTTTGTTTTGCTTCCTCAACCTTTCACCCTCACAACATGTACTTAAGAGATAATTGGTTCAGATTCTAGACTTTATTATGTATGATTACCCATAATAATAAAGTACATAGATACAAGTTCAAACATGCAACAGCACATCCTATTTAATAGATCTCATGTATTATGTGTCTGGGTTAAGGGAACCAAAACACTCCGAAGCAAAGTCAGTAGCACAAAGGTAATCAAGTTCAGCAATGTATTTGACTTCAGAGCAATGGCAAAAACAATAAACAAAAATGATTACTTAACTAAATGAACCCTAAACTCCACTTACCAAAAAAGAACAAAAGCTTCAGACCTGAGCTCCCATCATCTGAAAAACGGGAGGATCAGGGCTCGACAGAAAACAAGAAAAGGGCTTTTCTACTACACTGGTTCGAGTGTTCAAAATTCAAAATGATAACAGGAGCAGGTTCATTATACATTATAAAACAAGACGGAACTAGTAGAAATGTGGTGATATTTGGACTGCTCTGCATATATTTTCTCTACATACAGTTCATTTAAAAAATAACTCGCTGTATCCACTATATCTATTCAATATATGGAAATAAACCTACACAAAAAATGAGGTTTCTCAGAAGTTTAATCCACAGTCAATCACAGCTCGTCTCTTTCCGGGCGCTACAGGTCACGGGGAGATGGTTCAGAGGATCCTGGACATCCTGCGCTTCCTATTGGCCATCGTTCTGGCCATATTGGACGGGCTGACTCAGTGGCTGAACCTGCTGACCAAACAGTACAGAGAGACTTCCACTGTCCTGTGCAACGAGCGCTACTTCATCATACACAAGATACAGCAGGTACACACAACAGCCAATCACATACATTTAGAGCTACACATTCAGCGCACACACTCTCACTCAGGTGTGTCTCCCTCCACAGCATAACGCCACAGCAGACTCCACAGAGGAGCAGCTCTCTCAGGACAGTGAGAGTCCCACTCTGGAGACCTGCCTGGATGAGAGCGATCCAGACTTCCCCAGATACAGGTGAGTGTGGAAGAAGAGTGTGCCACGGTGTCTTTTATTCACAATCCACAAATGGGTGAGAGACACCACGCCTTAACCTGTTGAGCCCCACGGACCCGCCGAAGGGGCCGAAACCACAACATCTGCAAGCAAAAGTGTCTGAGGGCTTCTTAAGATTTAATAAACTATGAAAGTTTCATATCCAGGTAACGGAAAGAAACTCAGCTAACTGATGATATGAACTATTTTTAGCAAAAAAAAACAAGACTAATGCTGAGCCTCTGAATTAGCCCTGAGCGAAAAAATGCTAACGCCGTTAGCACAGAACTCACAGTATAAAACCCTTATTACTTATCGTAAATGCAAATCCAACCCATCGATTAGCATCGTGAGAATACACAGATTAGATAGGTATCAGTAGCATCACTCCATGATCAAAACTCGTGACATGGGAAACAAAAACAGACATCACAACATGTGGCATTAGGTAGCAAACACTGCACATTTCTTACCTTAGCTGTTGTTCTGATCAAAAGTTGTCTTCAATGGCATTAAAACGATAAAAACGCTGCTGAAGGTTAATCCATAGGTTAATTCAATGTGTCTGTCACTTTGAAATGATTTCTGATAATCCATCAGCAATAAACCTAGTTTTACATTTTCAGATTTCAGAGCTAAGATAGGTTTCACTTTGGGCAAACTGTGTGCGCATAGCTCTAATTTCTCAATGGTAACGTGTGTGTATATGTGGAAATTCCCCTTCGATTCTATTGGCTCTAACGGTTCAAAAGAGATTTCAATCATCAAAATCGACCAATGAGTTCCAGATAAACGGCAAATACGCCCAGATCAGCCCAAATGACAGAGGTGGAGTTTTTTTTGCTAAATCTCTCTAAAAAGATCAAATGTCACTTGTTTTGCATCAATCTTGATACAGGGTACTTATTATATGTTATAGTTTGGATTCCTAAAGCTTTTAGTCTTCGATCCCATCATCCAAGGGTAGTTTCCACTATAAGTAATGATTTTTCTTTGGACGGATACATTCATTTACATTTTTTTACTATGTTCAATCTGAATTTTCTTTAAAATAAAAAACATCTATATTGATTCTGATTTTTCTCCATCCAACTCACAGGTTTATCATTACTTTGAGAAAAAAGATTATTAATTTAACCCTTTTATAAGTGTAGTTATGGTCATTTGTTCTGGAGGTGTCGTTTTTTTAGCCTGAGACCTGAAAAACATGCTCGGGGCTTAACAGAGCACATCACGTAAATATGATCCACACCTGGCAGGAGAACACAGCTTCCGGTGATGTAATGAGAGCCTGTCTTTATTCTGTTAACATGTTAAGTAACTTGAGTATTTCCATTTAACGCTACTTTATACCTTTCTGCCGCTACATTTAAAAAATATATATATATTTACAATATATTTATTTTGACATAAACCAGTGCAATAACTGTTTAAGATACAAAAGGTGCAATTATCCAAAAATACTTAGAAAAGTTAAGAAAGAAAGTGGTGAACTTGCATCTTTTGTGTATCAGAGCTTTGTTTATCTACATCAGTAAAGTGGTGATTGAGATGAAAATATTAACACTTTGTATGTAATATATATGTGTAATTATTAAGAGGAATTTTCTGCAGAATAAATACTTTCACTTTTAATACTTTATTTAGGTTTCTGATCATTTTTTTCCAATTGTACTAAGTGAGATTTTAAATTGTGAGATTTTCCCTTGTAATGGAGTATTATCACATTGAGGTATTAGTTCTTTTACTCAAGTATCTGAATTCCACTCTAGACAGTTGGATTCCCAAACAAATTGTGTGTGTGTGTGTGTGTGTGTGTGTGTGTGTGTGTGTGTGTGTGTGTGTGTGTGTGTGTGTGTGTGTGTGTGTGTGTGTGTGTGTGTGTGTGTGTGTGTGTGTGTGTGTGTGTGTGTGTGTGTGTGTGTGTGTGTGTGTGTGTGTGTGTGTGTGTGTGTGTGTGTGTGTGTGTGTGTGTGTGTGTGTGTGTGTGTGTGTGTGTGTGTGTGTGTGTGTGTGTGTGTGTGTGTGTGTGTGTGTGTGTGTGTGTGTGTGTGTGTGTGTGTGTGTGTGTGTGTGTGTGTGTGTGTGTGTGTTGAATCAGCTGCCTGGAGGTGGACAGCAGGGGGGTGACGGGCCGCTCCACCCCCGGGCTCAACAGCTCTGGGGACCGGTTGACTCCAGACCCCCCCTCCAGCAGCACGGAGCTGATGCCAGTGGAGAGCAAACAACAGAACAGACACTCGAGAACAGCCAGCGAGCTGCTGGGAGACAGGTAGGAGCTCAGGGATGGAAATTCAGTTTTGAGCAATATGACTGGAAAACAAAGAGGCTTCTGGAAGATGGGACTTATATCTAACAATACTGAAGGATTAATCAAAGCTTGGCCAAGGGAAACGGCAGATGAACGATACAAGTGAATATTGTTGGACTGGACTGCAAATGTAACTGATTCTTAGACTGCTCATAAACATATCTGCTTCTAGTCAAAACATCTTCTGATCCAAAAACAAAGGTGCCACCTTAAGATAAACATCCCAGCTGTTCCTATCTTCCTAGTTTGACTTAAGGCCTACTCAAATGATTCATAACAGGAAAAAGGGCAATGTCAAATAAAAATGAGTGGTGTCAATCGATTAAAAAATGTTTTCGTGTTATCAAAGTAATAGAGTTTAAAAGACTAGTATTAACTTGTATATTGTGAGGGTCAGATAATACATGTGACTTTTCTCACATTTCTTTCTCTTTTTACTGCCATGCAAATTATGGAAAACTTCCACGCTGCAGTTGCAGTAGGAAGTTGGACTCAATCTTGATGTGCATATTTTTGCATTAATTGATTGATTTTTTTTACGCCTTAAGGTTTCCAGATTAACCACAAGCGTTTATGCATTAACAATAACAGCCCTAATAGAAATATGTATAAGGTCTAATGGTTGAATATGTTAATATATATGTATACTAAATGATAGAAATCACTAAAAAAGTAATTACCCCTCATGACTAAAGAAGACGAACTGCGGTTTCAGAGGTTTCTTATGCGTCTATCGCAGCAGTAATACCACAATATTTGCGTAGTAAATGTGTTAATAGAAAATTGTTATTTTTGAACTTTTGTTTTACTTGATAACTCTGGATTTTGGTTTTATTAGATATTGGAATTGTGCACATTGTACACAAAGCTAACTTTTACATCTGCACAGTTTTCCACTTACTGCACTTATTTTATTCTATTACATGTTGACGGGTATATATATATATTTCATCTATATTTCATGTACATATTGCTATATTTTAATAGTATAATAGTATGAATACCTACTCCTGGTTCCCTCCTCTGTGCAGGCCGTTCTTCATCGAGGAGCTGGAGCAGAGCAGGGACTTCTACCACACTCAGAGCCGCCTGCTGCAGCTGCTCTTCGCCCTCTACCACCTGCTGGCTGCCAACTCTGAGCTGGTCTGCTACCTCATCATCGTGATGAACAATGGGGTCAGCGCCTCGGTCATCTCCCTGGTCCTCCCCATCATGGTGTTCCTGTGGGCCATGCTGTCTGTTCCCAGACCCACCAAGAGGTTCTGGATGACTGCCATAGTCTACACAGAGGTGAGGAGACACACTCCAGAAAGTAAAGTTCATTATTAGAACTCTTGAAGGGAAACTGGGGAATTCTGTTGATTTGTTTTACTACCTGAGTAAAAACAATCCCAAAGCATCAGTTACCCCGAGGTGCAAAATACAACTGTAATATTAAAAACACACTTTTGGAGTCACCCAAGATCCACCAATTGATATCAAATATCTCACGGTGGATTAGCTCCAATTGCTCAGCTCTACTGACATATGTATTGCCTTTTAGCCCTTTTTTTGGTTTAAGAGGGCACGTGCTTCTGAGTGAGTGAGTCATGTGCTGCAACAACAGCAGTGCCACCGTGTGGTTCCAAACTGCAGTGTCAGCAACACATGCTTTCTTATCAAAAACCCAGGTTCAAATCCTGCCCCTTCCTCTGTTTTGGTTTAATCGCCCACAACTCTAGTGTTTGTGCCTTGAGTCAAGACAGTGAGAGAGAAGGGAGAGAGAAGGGATGACATGCTGGCAGTGAACGCCTCATGTGGGCCTCCAATCCCTGAGCTATCTGGCAGCACAACTCTACTGTTTTCTTCTGTTTCGCTTGGATCGTTTCTAGAAGCAGCAGACGGCTGTTTTCAATCCAAAAGCTCTGTCAGATTCCACTTCACCTGCTTCACATTTAAAACATGATGAGTAATAGTTCAACATAGTGGAACAATAGAAGCGAAAGAGAGACAGATTATTTTCAGGAATCGGTGGAGTAAAAAAAAAAAGCTAAAGAGAGTATTGACATGATATTTATCAGTTGGACACAAACACTACTACAAATGAATTCTAACACTTCAACTTATCATTTAATATACTTTCAAATGCTCTGTTTACAGCTTTTTTTTCTGCATCCAACTGACCAAAAATACAAGTTAGGAGAGCTTAAAAATAGTCATTAATTTTAGCTGAATTGATAAGGTTTTAAGTGTTTGGTGTTTTAGGTTGTGTCTATATTTTGACAACACTCAAATAGATATGTGTGATTTATAAATAACACATTTTGCCGTATTGACAATGAAATAGGAAGTTAGACTTGAAGATACATGAAGATTTGTTTTCAGGACCGCCTGCTCTGACATGATAAAAGGCAGACCCAACCATACGCTTGATCTCCTTATCGCTCATTGATAGCATCACACAGTACAGTGTTTTAATATTACTGGTGATAAGTCAGTTACTGGGAGTGTTATGACAGCTGTGATGGGGTCACCATGGTTACTGATGCTCTGACGGGTGTTGCCATGCTGTTCTGTCTCCAGGTGATGGTGGTGGTGAAGTATCTGTTCCAGTTTGGATTCTTCCCTTGGAACAGTGTGTATGAGATGACTCTGAATGAAGACAAGCCGTTCTTCCCTCCCTGCATCCTGGGCCTGGAGAAGACCGACAACTACATCAAATACGATCTGCTGCAGCTGCTGGCGCTGTTCTTCCACCGCTCCCTGCTCATGGTCAGTCTGTACAGCGGTGTTCCAGCTGTGGCACCGGGGGAACCACATGGGCATAACTGGCCACTTGTACATGTTACAGTTAGGACAGTTTCCTCTTGCTGCTCAACCCTTAAGAACTGTGTGGCAGAATGCACTTCAGATACAGCTGATGGACACAGTTTACAATGGTGACAGAATTCATCAAAGCAGGCTTGTCATTTAATTTTATGTTTTTGTTTTATGTTTCCAGCTGTAGCTTATTTATCAATATCATGACTGAAGTGCGGATGTGATTTGAATTGGCCTACTCTGTTTAGCTTTAACCAATATCACCTGTGACATCGTGAGACAAAATATAAAGTATTTCTTTAAGCCCAATGTCACTATAAGGGGATATTAATGAAGACTTTAAATTATTATTTAAATGATATCATAAACTGATATCAGTAGCAAAATGGCTGGCTAAGGGATTCCTGCAGCTCGTTATTTTATTAGCAGCTTTAAGTGTCTTTTAGCACTGTGTAAAGGACATTTATTTGTATTACATTACATGTCACTTGTTGGACGCTTTTATCTAAAGTGACAATCTGAGTCTTAAGCATACTGTTCTTTTTATTTTCTCCTGAGAATCTACTCATTAGTTAATGATGAGGAACAGCAATGTTCTTGTAGGTAGATCTAATTAGCCCTAGTGTTTAGTTTAGTATAATATGTCAAATTGTGCTCAGACCGATGTTTCTAGTGTTCATCTGTCAAGATGCTTACTTTAGCTTTACATGAGAAAGGATTTGGTAGACCTGTCTCCAACAGAAGTGCTCAATATAATTCCTATGTGTGTAGCGGTATGGCCTGTGGGACCATGAAGGCCCCCTGGAGGAGCAGAGCCCCTCACCAGAGAGCTGTAAGGAAGAAGGAAAAACGAGAGAAGGAGATGAAGATGGAAGGAGGAAGGAGGGGAGAGCAGAAGAGGAGGGCGAGGAGGAGGCCCGAGTGAGCTCCACATCCACCCTGGAGAACCTGGAGATCACTGAGCTGGACCCAAGTGAGAAGGTTGGTGCCAATACATGATATTGGATGTTATTTTGTAATGTTGGTTTTAAAGGCATTAGAGTACTTTTCATATTATTATTTTTCAATACATATTTTCTCCCTTTAGGATTCTGTGGACCTTGTAGAGCCCAGCACCAGCTCTGCTGCCCCCGCACAGCCTCCTGCAGCTGAGGCAGCCCCCAGAGAGGAGCCTCCGTCTGGGCTGAACATTGAGAATCTTCCCAGCAGACCTAGGGAGGATAGGATGGAGGGAGACAGTGAGCAGGGGATAGAGGAAGTCCCAAAGAAAAGCAGCGGTCTCCGCTTCAGAAAGAAATCTAAACAACCCAAGAAACAGAGCAGCAAAGGTGAGTGGCTTGATCATGTGTGGACTGAGATGGTAGATCTGTGACTCGTCATGGTAACAAAGCTGCATTCCATGTCGGTGTACCACATTCAAGGATGTATATGTGTCGTAAATTATAATCCCACCATCATTCTGCATGTTTGATAAAAAGACATCCTCCCAAAGATAAAGTCCATTATGAGTCAACCTCAATGCTTGTTGGACCATCTAACAGGGCTGGAAACCTTCTTTTCAGTGTTGGTCCCAAATTGAAACAAACGCGGTTTGCTGTCAAAAATGTACATATCATATTTCCATAATGTACTAATCAATACTTAAATCAGGCAGTTATTGATGCACATCCGTGTTTCCCTTGCAAAAACAAAATCTATGGTGAAAATGATCCTGTCTGAACAACCTTTTTGGTGTTCTACAAGTCTCTACCAAGACATGCCATTGCACGGGTTGCTAAATGTGTGGCTGTGTTGTAAATGTACGTAAGCTAAGTTCAGCTGTTCCTGGAGCGAACACTGACGGCTAACATGCATGCTCTTATTGTTAGCTGCAATAATTTTTACAACTGATTCTAGAGATTGAAATAGAACACAGCTCAAAGTGTCAAAACTCAGACTACACTCAGCGCTTTCCAAGACACACCACTTTACAGCAGCACAAAAGCATGGAATCCGCATTCAATGTACTGTATGCTTTATAAAGAGAAGGAACTAACATTTTTACTTAAAGGTCACCTATCATGCTATTTGTAGGCAATAGCATAGGTCTCAGATATATACAAATATATAAAAAACATGTCTATGAAGTGTTTTGCTCCAAATACCAAACAGATCACCCGTTCTAGCCATGCCTCATACCCCTCTATTTCACTTCCTGTTTCAAAAGTGCTGATTTGGGGTATAAAGCTTTAAAACATAAAAAAACTGATAAAAAAAGGAAGGCGCTGAGCTCATGCGGGACCCGGCAGCTACTGTCTAAAGGCGCGAGGCGTGTGGTGCAGTGGGTTGTCCGTAGGTGTTGGGCTCAGGGGGTTACAGGTTCAAACCCCGCTGCAGTCAGCATGTCGTTGTGTCCCTGAGACACTTCACCCCAAATTGCTCCTGTGGGGATTGTCCACAGTATTGAGTATGTAAGTCGCTTTAGATAAAAGCGTCTAACAAGTGACATGTCATGTAAACTAAATACTGCGGTAATGAAATGCCATGTCATGGATTATCAAGGATTCTCTCTGAAACAGTCTGGAGCTCAAAGGCTTTCTCTCTTGCCGGTTATACCACAAGGTGAGTTCCTTTTTATTTCCTGCTTCTTCACACACATGTACTCTAGTACAGGTTAGCTCTGAGTGTTAGCGATGCTAATGTAAACACCGACCATATTACGTCCAAAACTGTCGGGCATTGTTTCTGATGGCAACTTTCTGATTGGACCGCGGGTCCACATTTCAGATATTACGTCATATCGGACGCAAATCTGGATCGGCTCCGTTGTTCCCCGTTTTTAGAGATTTGGGTACGGAGGAAAAGAGAGAGGGTTTTATTCTCTGACGCTGCGTGAGTTTCCCGACACACCGGGGACACATATATAAATACATCAAAAAGTGCATTTTGCATTATAGGTCCCCTTTAATGTGCAGGTTTCACTGCTGTTCCAAATAACAAAGATCATTCTGAAAGCTCATCAGTAAATGTGCCTGTTTCTGGGCTCCACTTTACTGGGTATTTAAATCTCTTTAAGTTACTGCTACTGTAGCACGTTGAACAGAGGCATCATGTTTCAAAATGTACATTTTTTATTGTTTTTGTTGGTTTGCTATTCTGTTTGAATGCCTCATTGGTTCTGGTTCTGTATGCTCCAGAGGAGGCCACGGCTGAGAGTGCAGATCCCTGTGAGGAACCAGTGAAGAAGAAGCAGAAAGGCAGGACGAGAGAGGAAGCCAGTCAGAAACTGCTGGCTGTGGGACACAAGATAAAACATGTCTGCATCTCTGGGTGAGCGGGATAGAGAATAAGATGTCACCATAACAGAAGCCATAAGTTAGTTCAGATTTAAACAAATATTTCCGTTGCAATCATAGGAAAAGTAAAGTACAAAGTGTAATGTATTTCGGGAACGTGATTACTGTTTCCAGCAGTGCAGTGTTTATTGATGGTGTCCCCCCTGCAGGATCCAGAGTGTGTACCGGCCGGCGCAGAGCTTCTTCGGGGGGATCCTCCATGCTGAGTACCGGACTGCCACAGATGTCTATGCATTCATGTTCCTGACTGATGTCATCGACTTCATCATCGTCATCTTCGGCTTTTGGGCCTTTGGGGTGAGAAATGGGTGGGCGTTTGGATGGAAGATGTCTTTATCTCTTTGAACAGAAGGCTATACTGCAGCCAGCCACTGGGGGGCGATGGAGATTTTTGGCTTCACTTTCAGGGGACTGACATTTCACTCCTGTTAACATAAAGTCTAAACATATACAAATGTGTTGCCTATATAGCACCTGTGCAGTTAAGTGGTGGGTGTGCTATCCTAGCTATTAAAACAAGTAGTAATTAGTCACTGATAAATAATTATATTACTTATTGATTCTCAAATGGGAGTACATTTTTCACAACCGCAGGCGTGTTTATTTAAATATCCCCGTCTCTTCATTTCTTGGCTCAGCTTTGAATTTAAACATTAGCAGACGCATGTTAAATGCAGTGACTTGCTCACATTTTCACAGTACTTCAAATGCAGCTTGTGGCATTTTATGAGGTTTGCACATTAATAGAAAATGCAGTTTGACTGACATACACACATATACAACCAGCTACTGAAACACCACATTAACACTTAAGATGTGTAATCCTTAACAACAATATGTTTGAAAAACATTGTTATACTTTAGAATTTAGTAGGTTAAAGAAATCATCAACTTCACTCACAATTGACCATGTCTTGTGTGCTTGAATCATGTGATTTTTCCACTTGATCAAACACCTAACCGCAGTTACTGGCTGTTTTGAAGTTATGAGATGAGTAATGTGACCTGATAAGAGGATATCAATTAATCTTACTAATATTCCATATCACATTCACCTAATCTTTTGACACATAGCACAGCTTGCCCAGCATTAACAAAACCAGCAAGTGCATGTGGAAACTACCTACATGTTTACTTGTAATCCATTTCATTGCAAAGCGAAAAGCAAAGCAAGTACATTAATTTTAAACTTATTTTGAAGTGAATATGCCTACATTTTTCTTGTTGCTGTAAGTTGGATTTTTTATGGCTAAAGGCATCTGCTAAATACAATGTAATGTATAGTAATGGGAAAAAGTTAATTGAATTCTCAGTCAATAGCTGCATCACATTTGTTAATATTCTAATTATATACAAATTACAAAAAATTAATCTAATTAATTAGAGGCTTTGTAATTAATTAATCGAAATTAATCGCATTTTTAATCAAATATACATATTTGACCTGAGAACAGTGAGAAGCAATGTTCACACTCCAAGTGGTCTACAGTCGAGTGCAATCCAGTGAGCTGGTTATTTTCTCAGACGTGGACTGACTTATCCTGGCCCTGAAACCAGTCGTCTGGTTGAGTGTGGGTTGGGTCAGGGTGTGGTTCCTTGCACTCGGAGTCGGGCTAACGTCCACGCTAGCTGCTACATGCTTTGCATTTAGGTGATACTTTAGGCTTGATGTGCTGCGGTGATATGCAAATTCTTATTTGCATAATTTGCACACAACCGTGCTCTTATCGACGCTTCCATCCGTCCGTTTTTTAAACCAAAATGTCCCATCCGCGGGGCCGACCAAAGCGGTCTCATCAGCTTGTTCGTTCATGTTTGACTATTGTTCACCGTGGTTTGTTGTTGTTTGAAGTCCCATGCGGAAGTCATGAACGTTAGTTGGTGCTCCAGTATAATCGGTACGCCTGAAACTCATCCAGTGAGAAACGTTCCGCTGTGCAAAAATAAGTGCAATTAAAGTGCGATTAAAATGCGTTAATTTTTGTGTCATTAATTAATCTTAATTAACGCGTTAAAGTCCCGGCCCTAATACAAATACTATGTAACATTCCATATTTGTATCAAAGAGTGTCTGTCTTCCCTTCAGAAACACAGTGCAGCGGCGGACATAGCCTCCACCCTGTCGGAGGACCAGGTCCCCGAGGCCTTCCTGGTGATGCTGCTCATCCAGTTCAGCACCATGATCATCGACAGAGCGCTGTACCTGCGCAAGGCTGTGTTAGGAAAACTCATCTTCCAGGTTCAGCTCATGTTTTCAGAGTATTAGCATTCATGCATTTATGTCTTTGTTTAATATTCTTCCTTTGAAGAAGTCAGGATGTGGGTTGTGGCACTCTATAATCACAAATGAGTGGATTTTCATTCCTGTATTTCAGCTGAAAGATTTGATTTGTAAATTCATGTCGTCCAATTACTTCCTAGATAGACAGTGACTTTTAAGGAGACCCAGAGAGTCCTGCAGAGTGACCTTGCTCTTCTTCATAAAAACATCACTGTATTATAATAGACATCTCAGTGTTTCACGTGTGTGTATCTGAGTTTCGATTATCTCCTCAGCCCTTTGAGTGATCGACTTCACACTTGGTGTTTGTTACTGAGCACCAGAGGCAGTGCAGAACTGTGTGTGAAGTTACTTGGACCAGCAGTTCTGTAAATAAATGATCTCCGCCTGGCCCTAATTAGTTTAAGCGCTTACTCTGACCTGTAAAAGTGTAATAGATTTGCATTGAAATCCACACAACAAGGCAGCCATGTCTGCTGACAGCCAGTATCAGATGTTTTATTTCATAGAGTAGCACACCTCCCCATGCCATTACACTACTGGTGGTGTGTGTGTGTGTGTGTGTGTGTGTGTGTGTGTGTGTGTGTGTGTGTGTGTGTGTGTGTGTGTGTGTGTGTGTGTGTGTGTGTGTGTGTGTGTGTGTGTGTGTGTGTGTGTGTGTGTGTGTGTGTGTGTGTGTGTGTGTGTGTGTGTGTGTGTGTGTGTGTGTGTGTGTGTGTGTGTGTGTGTGTGTGTGTGTGTGTGTGTGTGTGTGTGTGTGTGTGTGTGTGTGTGTGTGTGTGTGTGTGTGTGTGTGTGTGTGTGTGTGTGTGTGTTAACATGTTGTGGTACAGGTGCCTGGAGCAGCCAAAAAGGTGTGCCCCCCTTCAAATGAACATGTGTGTCCAGAAGATGTGTCCACCTGTCTAGTTCCTCAAAGCTTGGCACATACATTTGGGGATTTGTATTCCTTCCTAATACCCTTCCTTCCTTCCTTCCTTCCTTCCTTCAGGTGATCCTTGTGTTTGGGATCCACCTGTGGATGTTCTTCATCCTGCCTGCTGTCACTGAAAGGTGAAGTCAAATGATTCATGTATTTATTGTATTAATGGAGTTTTCATGGTATTCCTTGGTTATCACCAATATCAGAGAGTTCAAGTAGATTTAACACGCTCTGTTCTTCTTCATCTCTCGTCTCTTTTCAGGAAGTTCAATCAGAACTTTGTGGCCCAGCTCTGGTACTTTGTCAAGTGTATTTACTTCGGCCTGTCAGCCTATCAGATCCGCTGTGGATACCCCACTCGTATCTTAGGCAACTTCCTCACCAAGAAATACAACCACCTCAACCTGTTCCTCTTCCAAGGGTACGGATACAAAGCCAGTCCGACACACACTGACACAGATTAGGTTTCTAATGGAAAGGGAGGGAGGTATAAGGGGTCTAGAATCACCGTACAGTATGTTTACAGTTTGCTATGGATGTTGTGTTTGTAGGTTTCGTCTGGTTCCCTTCCTGGTGGAGCTGAGAGCAGTGATGGACTGGGTTTGGACTGACACCACTCTGTCTCTGTCCAACTGGATGTGTGTGGAGGACATTTATGCCAACATCTTCATCATCAAATGCAGCCGTGAGACAGAGAAGGTATGAAGTACATGAGAACAGTGATGTGTCCGGAATGCATCAATGAAACTAAATTAAAGGGCAACAGCTTCTTCCAAACTAAAGCAGTATGAAGTATATGTGCAGCACCATTTTTCATTGTTAAAAACCAAACTTAACATGGGTTTAAATGCGTTTTGCTTGTGTAGTGTAAAGAAACAATAATTATGTTGTTTATTAGGGAGAGACTGACTAGCTGCTGTAAACATAAAGGCTTGTTCACTTCAACTGAAGCTCCTATGACTGACACCATTAACATGGGTGTCCTGTTTTAATGTAATCAATTGGCAGACTCCAGACAAATTGAGCTTCAGCTTTCAACACTGATGTGGATTTGTACACCTAGCCAGAACAGCCATAAATGAGGAGCTCATTATCCTAGGAATAACCACCTTGTTTTATACTATGTCAGTAGTAGTAACCATACCGCTTTCGTCAAAAAAGTGACAGGTGGTGTGACAGGTCACACCTCTCCCTACTTATGCAAATGAGCTAAGTCCCGCCCCCCATTGCGAGATCCTTTGATGTGATTGGGTACAATCATGTTAATGAGCTAAGTCCCACCTCCCATTGTTCGAGATCCTTTGATGGGTGTTATCACAGGTAGGTGTGAAAAGCCCCCCTGTGTAGTGCCTTTTGTTGTCTAATTCTTTGATGTGTTGATTAAGGCAGACTCTTTGAAGTTATGTTGTCTGGCCCCTGCCCCTCAGAGTTGAATAATTAGCCTTTGATGTTTGCCCTTTGATGTGAGGTGTTATAACAGGCAGGTGATAGTGGGGGTGGAATTAGACTCAAACTAAATTAAAAAAGACAGTCATTTCCACTTTCCAAGTCACCTTTCAAAAAAGAAAAATGGCAAGAGACGCCTCGAATTGGGTTTAATCAGCCTGTGACAACTTACCGCCATCCGTCCGGAGCGCCAGTCAAAAAATGAATGCAGCAGCAGTGCGGGGTTCAGACTCCTACAGCCGAAAGATCTGTGCACAAACTTATCTCGTGCCCTCTTTCTGGTCATGTGAGCATTCATGAGTGTTGGAGGAGGGGCTCTGTAAGGAAGTCTGAAGGAAGTGGCAGATTTTCCCCCCGGTTATGTACTTTCAAATTCTAGCTCACTCGAGATGGTTTCTCCAAAATGACAGGTTTGCATCCATTAAAGTGTAACTAAAAGTATCTTAGTAACACAAGAAAAGAGAATAAAGCATTGATGTCAACAAAACTGGATTGCTCCAATGAAATAATAAATAAATAATTTCAAAAAGTGCTTTTAAAAAGAACAAATGTATTCAGATAAAGTATTTTATTTTCAGAAATGTTTTAAGGTTTTGCATACATAAAAAGTGTATCTTACAGTTCCTTTGTGAGAGAATTACACACAAATCTGCAGAGTGTCACTAAAACGTTTTACGCAGTAACTGACATTCTGTATGTGGGTTCACACCCGAGCTGCTGCAGGGGGTGATTATGCTTGGCTCTCGGGGGATGGTGGGTTAAGAGTCAGATTCTTAACGAAATCTTTACACATACATCTGCCGAGTGTCTGTAAAAAGTCTTTAAATAAAAAAACTTGCCTTTTTAGAGTCAGAATCCTAACGAAATCTCCTCAAACAGAGTACTTCATGGTAGTGGTCCGCTTTTATACACAAGAGTGTATCTTTTCAGTAACTTTCTCAGAGAATTTAAGCATAAATCTGTCAAATGTTCAAAACAGCCTTGTTTTCACTGAAATAGCCTCAAAATCACAAACTGACATTAAGAGTCAGATGCTCGACGAAATCTAATAAAACAAAGTACTTCATTATCTACTTTTTCAGCTTTTATACACAAAAGTGCAGGGAAGGTATGCTGATTTAGAACACTATCTGTGAGATGCAGTTAGTTTTAAAAAATAAAACAAGATCAAATGAAATAAAAACAGCCATTATTTTTCACTCTTTTGTAAAACGGACAGTTTCAAGAAAGATGACACCGTGTTTATGCAGACATGCAAAATATCTGAAGCCCTATAAAAAAATGTTACAAGTATATTGTGTTGAAAATATCTCAAAAAGTCGTAATATTGTATAATGTGATACCTGAGGATATTCTCTTTTTTAATTGTAACGACTGTGAACTAATGTGTAATTACTTTTTACTAACTATAAGAAAAGTCTCTCTGAAGAGGGGAAATAATAAAACAATTAAAAAAATCTAATCTTTGTCTTTTTTATAATTACTTTACACCACTATAAGGAAACCCAATATTAAGTTTTGTGTGAGGTTGTACTAGGGATAATATTATAATGTTGCTGTACCCATAAAGAATGTGTTTCTGCTCCATTTCACTCCATGAAGCCTCCAGCTTGTACAAGGCTCCGCCTCCACTCAACATAACATGTCCCGCCCTCCTCACCAGAACATTTAAAAGTAAGGGGATGGAAATAGATGAAAATAAATACGCTCAAACTAAATAACAGGCCAGTCATTTCCACTCACCAAGTCACTTTTCAAAAAAGAAAAATGGTCAAGAGAAGCATAGATATGGGTTTAATCTGCGAGACGCCTGTGACAATGTACCGCCACCAGTTAGGAGCGCCAATTAAGAAACGAATGCAGTATCTGGGCCGGGTTCAGACACCTCTCCAGAATATGAAACAATTCCGATTTCACTGTGTCCCTAAACCGAGACTTCTTGACCCGAGGAGTAGCATCAGCAGCAGTAGTACTGCAAGATTCGGGTTTCCCAAATGGTGGTGTTGATGGTGGACTCTGTTCCTGGCTGCAACTCGCGGGGGGAGTCTTGGCTTTTCTCTGCTCCATGGCTAGTTTACAACGGTCGTCTTAGCGAGGTCCTTCGTTTTAGATGATTTGCTGAGTGGAGGGTGTGGCTTATTGCGTTGAATGGGGGGAGTCAATTATAGAATTGAGAGTTTTTAGAAAAAAGTTCTTTAAGCGTTGTAGCTTTTTCATCTCATCTCCAGCAATAGGTCATCATTTAAGAACAAGTAATAGTTTTGTCAAGATTCTACAGAAAAAAGTCAAAAAAGTATAGTATGTCAGAAATATGGAAAAGTCATTGTGTACAAAGAGTATGTTGAAAATCAAAAAAGAAAAAGAAAACTCAATTCAATACAAATTAATGAATATTTTACCCTGTTGTAAAGTTTTGCACCCCTTAAAGAAAAACCCCTTCCTTACCAAGTACTTCATATTATACTCTTTGTTAAGTGTTGCGTACATCAAGGTGTATCTTAAAGTAGCTTGGTAACAGAAAATAACTAAAATATGTAAGTTTATCAGAAAAGAAAAAACCTTGTTTATCTGAACAAGTGTTGCATACACCAAAGTGTGTCTAAAAGTATCTTAGTAACACAAGAAAAAAGAGAAGAAAGCGTTGATGTTAACAAAAACTGGATTGTTCCACTGAAATAATAAATAAATAATTTCAAAAAGTGCTCTTAAAAAGAACAAATGTATTCAGATAAAGTATTTTGTTAGACTATTAAGTCCACGATGGTTACATTTAGCCCCTAACCCATTTGTATGATATGTTTGTTTTCTTAATAAAGCCAGAATCACCTGAATTAATTTTGTCTCCATACCTTTTATTTCTTACATTTTGTAACAATCTTAAAACATTTGTAGAGAACAAACACTGTGGTTAAAATGAGTGTCTTTATGACGTCTCTCACACAGTTGGTATTTTTCACAAAATGCATTGTTAAACACATCATCTTGATACAGAGATAACACATTTTCGTAAGACAACCCCGACACTCTTTTTACATAGGTAGAATACACAATGTTTTTCTTTGAGGGGTCCTTAGTTTAAAATGATCTGGTGAGGAGGGTGTGACTTGTTATGTTGAGTGGGAGGCGGAGTCCTCTGTAAAGGTGAGATTCTTTTTCACCAGTATAATGTCCATCGATGTCTGACTCTGTTTAAAAAGTTCTTTAAGCTTTGTAGTTTTTTCATCAATCATTTTCAGCCAAGCAGTCAGAGGCACCCGCACAGATGTCTGAAAAACTCCGCATGTAGAGTTAAAATACTCCAAAACAAAATCATCAGAGGAGTCCTTCCCCAGCGTTTCCAAATGGCTTGCACGGTAATACCATCGCCCCGATGGTCCGCTTTTAGTTTCCCAGACGGTGCTTGTCAGGACTCTTCTCACTTCTGGCAGCGGGGAAATAACTCTTTCTTCCTCCACATTGAGGGGCGGCGGTAAAATCTCTTCTTTGATCTCGCATGCTGTCTGTGTTTCTTTGCTTTTCTTTGCAAATGTCTTGTACACCGCTGGTTCCACTATGGTTTCTTGATGCACTACAGTGGTTGCGTGGAGATCTCTGGAAGACACCAGAGTTAACACAGCCCAATCTGTTGAGGTCAGTGTCGCTTTAACACTGCGGGGTCCATACGTTTCTCCATTCTTCAGATTGTAGAAATGCAGTTCATTCGCCATATAGTTGAATACATAACCCCAAACATCGCCATTTTTCAGAGTCCATTCTTCATGAAGTTCTTCGGCTGGAGGTGTCTGAACCCGGCCCAGATACTGCATTCGTTTCTTAATTGGCGCTCCTAACTGGTGGCGGTACATTGTCACAGGCGTCTCGCAGATTAAACCCATATCTATGCTTCTCTTGACCATTTTTCTTTTTTTAAAAGTGACTTGGTGAGTGGAAATGACTGGCCTGTTATTTAGTTTGAGCGTATTTATTTTCATCTATTTCCATCCCCTTACTTTTAAATGTTCTGGTGAGTCTGGTGAGGAGGGCGGGACATGTTATGTTGAGTGGAGGCGGAGCCTTGTACAAGCTGGAGGCTTCATGGAGTGAAATGGAGCAGAAACACATTCTTTATGGGTACAGCAACATTATAATATTATCCCTAGTACAACCTCACACAAAACTTAATATTGGGTTTCCTTATAGTGGTGTAAAGTAATTATAAAAAAGACAAAGATTATATTTTTTTAATTGTTTTATTATTTCCCCTCTTCAGAGAGACTTTTCTTATAGTTAGTAAAAAGTAATTACACATTAGTTCACAGTCGTTACAATTAAAAAAGAGAATATCCTCAGGTATCACATTATACAATATTACGACTTTTTGAGATATTTTCAACACAATATACTTGTAACATTTTTTTATAGGGCTTCAGATATTTTGCATGTCTGCATAAACACGGTGTCATCTTTCTTGAAACTGTCCGTTTTACAAAAGAGTGAAAAATAATGGCTGTTTTTATTTCATTTGATCTTGTTTTATTTTTTAAAACTAACTGCATCTCACAGATAGTGTTCTAAATCAGCATACCTTCCCTGCACTTTTGTGTATAAAAGCTGAAAAAGTAGATAATTAGGTACTTTTTTAGGTAGATTTCGTCGAGCATCTGACTCTTAATGTCAGTTTGTGATTTTGAGGCTATTTCAGTGAAAACAAGGCTGTTTTGAACATTTGACAGATTTATGCTTAAATTCTCTGAGAAAGTTACTGAAAAGATACACTCTTGTGTATAAAAGCGGACCACTACCATGAAGTACTCTGTTTGAGGAGATTTCGTTAGGATTCTGACTCTAAAAAGGCAAGTTTTTTGATTTAAAGACTTTTTACAGACACTCGGCAGATGTATGTGTAAAGATTTCGTTAAGAATCTGACTCTTAACCCACCATCCCCCGAGAGCCAAGCATAATCACCCCCTGCAGCAGCTAGGGTGTGAACCCACATACAGAATGTCAGTCACTGCGTAAAACGTTTTAGTGACACTCTGCAGATTTGTGTGTAATTCTCTCACAAAGGAACTGTAAGATACACTTTTTATGTATGCAAAACCTTAAAACATTTCTGAAAATAAAATACTTTATCTGAATACATTTGTTCTTTTTAAAAGCACTTTTTGAAATTATTTATTTATTATTTCATTGGAGCAATCCAGTTTTGTTGACATCAATGCTTTATTCTCTTTTCTTGTGTTACTAAGATACTTTTACTTTAATGGATGCAAACCTGTCATTTTGGAGAAACCATCTCGAGTGAGCTAGAATTTGAAAGTACACAACCGGGGGGAAAATCTGCCACTTCCTTCAGACTTCCTTACAGAGCCCCTCCTCCAACACACATGAACGCTCACATGACCAGAAAGAGGGCACGAGACAAGTTTGTGCACAGATCTTTCGGCTGTAGACGTCTGAACCCCGCACTGCTGCTGCATTCGTTTCTTGACTGGCGCTCCGGACGGATGGCGGTAAGTTGTCACAGGCTGATTAAACCCAATTCGAGGCGTCTCTTGCCATTTTTCTTTTTTTAATGGTGACTTGGAAAGTGGAAATGACTGTCTTTTTTAATTTAGTTTGAGTGTATTTCTATCTTCATCTAATTCCACCCCCACTATCTGCTGGCATCATAGCCATAAGGAAGGGGTGGAGAAAAGGGGGGAGGCTGTGAGGGGGCGGGTAGACAGTCTCACGCATAACTTCAAAGAGACACCTGGATTAACATCAAAGGTTTATAACACACCAGTGTGAAATCACACCTGCCTGTTATAACACCTCACATCAAAGGGCAAACATCAAAGGCTAATTATTCAACTCTGAGGGGCAGGGGCCAGACAACATAACTTCAAAGAGTCTGCCTTAATCAACACATCAAAGAATTAGACAACAAAAGGCACTACACAGGGGGGCTTTTCACACCTACCTGTTATAACACACATCAAAGGACTAGACTACAAAGGGGTGTGAGGGGACAGGGGCCTGTGATAACACCCACCAAAGGATCTCGAACAATGGGAGGCGGGACTTAGCTCATTAACATGATTGTACCCAATCACATCAAAGGATCTCGCAATGGGGGGCGGGACTTAGCTCATTTGCATAAGTAGGGAGAGGTGTGACCTGTCACACCACCTGTCACTTTTTGACGAAAGCGGTATGGTTACTACTACTTATGTCGCACTTTACTGTCTGTGATCAATGGTTGATATGACCCTTTCCCCACATCACGTTCTCTTTGAAGCTGAAGGCAGGGCACTTATCTGATACCATTACAATATGTTCTGCCCTCAGAAATACCCACAGCCCAAAGGACAGAAGAAGAAGAAGATGGTGAAATATGGCATGGGTGGACTCATCATCTTCTTCCTGATCTGCATCATCTGGTTTCCTCTACTCTTCATCTCATTGGTCAGATCAGTGGTGGGTGTGGTCAACCACCCCATCGATGTCACAGTGACCGTCAAGCTGGGAGGATACGAGGTAATGGACTTTTATAGTAGTGTCTTTTACCGTCTCTTAAAGCAGAACAAAATATTCTTTTAAAGCTGCTACGGCAGAGCAGCTGCATCTACATGTTGTATTTGATCAAATAGTCTGCAGTGTTCAATTAATTGGCAGCATAAAGGGATTATTTTTGATAGGAAATTGGCGTTTAAATTAGACAGTTATTTAATTTTGTAAGTATGTTTTAGGCTGTACTTGTTTTGATGAAAAGGCACAATTGCCAGGAAGGTGGGACATCTGATAGATCCTGGACCATCATTAGAATACTCATAATAGTAAGGTAACAGTGTGCAAAGATTCACAAATAGAAATCAATCCAGTTGCTAGGACTCTTTTGAGTCTACATACAGACACATAGAATAAAGGTACATGTGTAAAATGCAAAGGACACAGCGTGAAATTATATAAATTTGCATAATCCACCATTTCCTCTGTGTATGTCTAGTCCCTGTTCACCATGAGTGTGCAGCAGCAGTCCATCCAGCCCTTCACAGAGGCTGAATATGACCAGATGACCCAGACATTTGGAGACAATGCGGTGCGTACTGATTTCAGTTAATTGAAATGCATGTCTGTATGCACTCTTATTGTCTGTTTTTCCTGATGTTTGAGCATTTATGTAAATAAAAAATCATCTGATCAGTTTCTTATAATTCTGCCAGCTAGGTGTAAGTGTATGTATACAGGAAATTACTATAACAAGTTGTTATATCACTCAACATGTGCAAAATGTGAGTTGCAGTTTTGTTCAACTCCACAATATATTTTAAATAGACTCTAGGGAAAACAATTCAATACCACAAGGTTAGATAATGTAAATGACTTATGAATGTTTCATCTGTAATACCAAGAATTACTGTTTTACTCATCAGTTTAAATAGCACTAAATTTCATTTCAAACCTTTATTTATACAGATAAAATCCCACTGAGATCATTGATCTCTTTTTCAAGGGAGACCTGTTCAAGTAGTTCCACATGAAACATAAAAGCATAAACAGAACAACAAAAGGACATCATCCAGCATCATTTACATAATGCTAGCCTTTGCTGTGAAGAAGTAATCAAATAAAGACAGAAATGTCCCTGCTGATTGTTCAAAGTAAGATGGCAAGAAAGGAAAGTCGAGGCACTGGGGTAACACCAGGGTGGCTGCTTGGTCCCCTTCACTTTCTTTCATATGCACAACCTCCCTTTGGTCCCTTTATCTGCTCACATGGTTTATTTTACTGCTGCAATGCTGAGGATAGCAAACTCTATCTCTCTTTCCATACTGCCTCTGAATGTCCCTCAATTAGCCTCACTGATATACTGTAACTCCCTTTGGAAAAAAGCATCTGCCATGGATAATGTCATCTTTTTGCTGCACGATCTGATCCTCAGAAAGAGTAGTTTGAATCACATTTCTTCACCTGCTCAGTTGTAACATCATTGATGACTCTGACATGGTATACTGTATGTTAACAAACGTGTGTGTGTGTGTGTGTGTGTGTGTGTGTTACTTGAGTAGCCACCTGTCTGTATACCTGTTTTTAATTAATCATTTTGTGTGTATGTACATTTAGGTGGCCATGCAGTTCATCACGCTCTACAGTTATGAGGATATCGTGACGGCCATGATTGAAGGTAGTTCAGGATCTGTGTGGAGGATCAGCCCCCCCAGCAGACAGGAAGTCATTAAAGAACTACTTGGAAGTCCAGTGGACCTAACACTACGTCTCGCCTGGACTTTCCAGAGGTAAAGCCTTTGCTCTCTAATAACATACCCCACTCTCTAGGAGTATCTTAGTATTTCTTCTTGTCTCTAAAGGCTGATTTTATTCACCCCTCTTTCTCTCTGCATGTCTCTGGTTCTGACAGGGACCTGGGTAAAGGAGGGACAGTGGAACACACGTTTTACAAACACTCTATAGCCCTGGAGCCTGGGAACCCAGTCAGAGCAGAGCTGGCCTCACTGCTGGTTGGAAACCGCACTGAGCCTGTGTAGGTTGACTCTGACAGGATGCTCATGGTTTGTAGTTCATATTACAGTAGTTATATCTTACACATGCTGTGTTCTCTTTCCCAGGCATGTTCCTCATATGTTCCCTAACTACATCCGGGCCCCCAATGGAGCTGAGGCCAAACCAGTCTCTCAACTTTTCAAAGGTCAGAGGTTATTATACATTATATTACAGTACAGTACAGTACATTTTAGTATACAATACGATTATACTTTAATGGTCAGATCAAGTCTGAAATTTGACTTGCATCACAGCAGCTCCATGTGTAACATCAACATAGACAAATATCAAGACACAATAAGAAGAAGACATACTTTATTCATCCCTTACAGGGACATTTCTTTCCCCACTCTGTTGTGTTTACACACATTACACACACAGAGGATATACATGCACACACACAACCACATGCAGATAGGAGAGGTAGCAGAGCAGAGAGGCTGCCAGGTACCCAGCGCCAAGGGAGCAGTTTCGAGGTTAGGTGCCTTGCTCAAGGGCACCTCGGCAGTGGCCTTGGAGGTGAACTGGCATATCGCCAGCTACCAGCTCACTCCTTTTTTTTTTTGTCCGATCGGGACGTGAACCGGCGACCCTTCGGTTCCAAGACCAAGTCCATACAGACCTAGCCACTGCCGCCTCTGACTGAGCCACTGCCGCCTCTGACTGAGCCACTGCCGCCTCTGACTGAGCCTCTGACTGGGCCACTGCCGCCTCTGACTGAGCCTCTGCCGCCTCTGACTGAGCCACTGCCGCCTCTGACTGGGCCACTGCCGCCTCTGACTGAGCCACTGCCGCCTCTGACTGGGCCACTGCCGCCTCTGACTGAGCCACTGCCGCCTCTGACTGAGCCACTGCCGCCTCTGACTGAGCCACTGCCGCCTCAAAATACATACATTTTTCAATACATGAAAAACAAACAACAAACATTTAACATAACAGCACAATCACGAGAAGTATAGTACAGTACAGTGAACTACATAACAGTGGTGTACAGTACATTGTGTGTTTATACAAATGTCTTTAACTGATGTGTTGTCTTGTAGGTAATGAAGATGGTTACCTGAACATCACACTGTCCCTGAAGAGTGACAGGTCACTTAATGGGAACCAGGAATGGTGGGACATTGCCATTGCAGACTGTGCCCCCTCCCCATGTGGAGTTCTACCCATGGTCATATTCAATGACAAAGTCAGCCCCCCCAGCCTGGGTTTCCTGGCTGGATATGGGTAAGAGAACCCACAATCACAAATATATACATGGGTTTGATAAAAACCTTTTTGGTATCTCTCATTGTGTTGAATGTTTGTGTTTGCATGTGTTGTAAATGGAGAAACAATCTGTAATCTGACAATAAAGTATAACCATCTTCATTTGTGAGCAATTATTTCTTGGATGTAAATGTCCTTCTTTCTTCCCTCTCCCTCCAGGATCATGGGTCTGTACTTGTCCGTGGTTTTAGTCATTGGGAAGTTTGTGCGAGGCTTCTTCAGCGAGATCTCACACTCCATCATGTTTGAGGAGCTGCCCTGTGTGGATCGCATCCTGAAGCTCTGCACAGACATCTTCCTGGTCAGTGTGTGAACATTTACATTCTGTACACACATGTATTGTATTGTATTTTTCAAATTCTAAGAAACAGATCTTTAACTACCGTAATCTAGTTGTTGCCATGCTGCTGTAAGTGCACTGGAAAATCATGTCTTTGTAATCATCTTCCACCATCTCATGTTTGTGTGATTCAGGTGCGTGAGACTGGAGAGCTGGAGCTAGAAGAGGAACTTTACTCCAAACTGATCTTCCTTTATCGATCTCCAGAGACTATGATCAAATGGACCAGGGACATGTACAGTCGAGAGCAGGACAGATACTGACTGAATGATCATGTTTGGTTGTAAAAGAACACATATCTGAAGCTCATTGCAAAGACGTCCAGAGGACAACACAAGCAGGGCTTCTAGAGAACACTCGGTACCAGAGTGGACTTTGCCTTACAGCCACGGAGACACATGAAAGGAGATTTACACTAATCAACATCTTCTGCTGGACATCTGTTGCATCTTCTCTGCTGCCTGAGCATTTTCATCAAACCACCTCACACTACAGACTTTTGAGAGTAATGTCCCTCTGTGGGTGAGATGGACAGCAGCTGGATGTCGGACCTGCAGGATTGGGACATACCGCCCCTGAAAGGCAAACTTAGCAGTCAAACTCGGCTGTGTTAAAGGGCAAAGGTCAAACAAGAGAGAAGTCAGACCTCTGTGTATTGGAGCCATGCCGGTTGAGTGACTGTGTGCTTGCAACTAATTGTAGGTCGCACCATCTGAAGTTACTGTATGAGTATGCCAAAGAAAATGTTCTGTGCTGTCAATCAAACTCACAAATGTCTTTAAGATCATGAATTATTGTAAAGTGTTGTGTTTCCAGCAGCCAAGTTACTTTTAACATCATGAACCGAGGTTTGACCAAACATGTCCGCCTTAAAGTGCCTTTTCATGTTTCAAGAAGTAGCCATATTCTGAGTTTGGACTATTTATAAGCAGCTCTTTCAGTTCCCGGCCACCATAGGCCAAACAATGGAACATATGTGGCATGAACACTTAACTTCCAAGCTAGAAAATGTCTGTCGCACAGACCTGGTGGTGTGACACCTTTTGAAGAAATGTATCTTCGTAGCCTTGAGAGCTCAATGCATTGTAAATAAAACATATGCAAATAGACAAAACACAAGCAAATAAAAATAAAAAATGACTATATTGATAGCTGCATAAAGAGAAATGAAAACTGTTTCCAGGGGACACTTACAAGTGATGCACAATGCTGGGAAATATATTTGCCCTCATGGTTTTTGTCTTATGAAGTTATTGAACTCCGGTTAAAAAACGAGTTAAGATGTAGTTCGACTGTTTTGGCTTATTCTTAATCATGTGATTCAGTTGTCGTTGCAATTGTCATTCAATTCATCTGACAAAATTCACACATTTACCTGAAACAGGCTGACATTATATTAGCTGTCTACAGTTATTTTCAGAATTGTCACAATTCAAGGATGAAAATATATTGCAAATGGTTAATTAATGGTGTAAACTTACTCATTGTACACATCACTTATTTATTAGAAGGGATAAATCCAGATTGGACTTGCAGAATAAAGTTTGTTATTGTATTTTGCGAGTCATTTGAATTCTTACCTGTCATAGTAGTGTGGGACAGGTGTGAGCTTTCCACTAAATGGACAGCCCCACCTTCTTCAAGGAGGTTCTGAGGAGAAAACAGCCATCAGAAAACACACTGGAGTGGATATTCAATTTTCGTTTTAAAATTGAGAAACCAAAATTGAAATACAAGGCGTTTTTCTTTATCATGGTCGAAAAGGGATTTACTACATTTAAAAAAACGTGATGATTTTCATTTTCTACTTCTCAAAACAAAAAATAAAATCACTAGCAAACAGAAACAAAAAACTACCGTTTTTCATATTCTGCTACCGGAAGTTACCTTACAAAATAAGAGCGCAGATGAGGACTGTCAATCCGTGTATCTACGGTCCATTTGTTTTCACAACGAAAACAGCCCAGAAAATGAATGTTATGAAGGGCTGTAAATATAATAGGCCTATGTCTAAAATTCACAACATTGTTAGAGATTTAAACTATGCATCGATTCTGCACTGCGGTCAGCTCAGCCGTCTCTCGAGTTTATTCTTTTTTCTGCCATTAGTTCTTCTTGAGATCGATCCTGTTGGACTCAGTAGGCTAGTAGTGAAACTACTCCCACAAGTACTATGAAGTAGTACTTTTACTCAGTGTGCGAACTATACCACGGTCTCCGGGGGAGCCGGGATTTTTTTGTGTGGGGGGGGGGCATTAATAGCAACAGCACAGACATAGGCCTATTATAAAGAGAAAATCTGTTGCACACGGGGTGGTGCCACAGGTCTACATTTACATGAAACGTCCCGATGGATCAGGTTCATGTCAACAGATTTCCAGAGCATGTATGGGCTACGCAAACTTCGATCAACTTGATTATAAATAATCCACGGACCACCAATGTAACGTTTGACTGTTTAATGAAATCAACTTAAAATGACTCAACAGGCTACATTGTTTCACATAGGCTATAGCCTATTGTGGCTGTAGCCTACACAGAGCCGAACACACGCGATAAGAGCAGCCAGCGGCACCAACCATGAACAATATTAATATTAATAATACAGCTATAGCACAACACAACCCTCTCACTGCCTGGAGAGACGCGACGCCACACACACAACACAACGATGCACATAGCTCTTCAGCCCCCAAGTTAACGTTAGCTGTCAAGTTAGCACTAGCACTGACCTTAGCTCCCTCCTCTCTCGGTTCTGTTGTAGCAGCAGTCACAACGTACGATGTGCTACCACCAGCTACATTCGGTTGGTCTTCTTGATCAGGTTGTTTGGCCGTCTTTTTAAAGAAATTGCCCAAAGTAAGTTGTTTTTTTCAGCAGCAGCAACAATGCCTGGTAAACATGCAGTGCCAACTAAACGAGCTTGTGAGTGAGTGGGTAGTGGGTGGAGCAGCGTGCAAGCAGGCGAAACTTTTTTCATGAATCATAAACTCTAAATATAATTTTATTTCACTTATTTTACACCTTTGAAAAAAAAAACATGCCCAAAATGGAATTTATTTGGTCATCATATCAGTATTTTAGAGAGCTCCCCCCAAATTTCACAAACCATGTTCCCAGGGGAGCTCATGTCACCACTAGGGGAGCTATAGCTCCCCCTGCTCCCCTCCAGTTCGCACCCTGCTTTTACTGTGTACTTCTTGAGTAATCCTCTGTCAATGTCCCCTCCTGAGAACAAGAATGCATGCTTCTCTGCTATTTTGAATCAGCGTTAAAACACCTTTCTTCATGAGACTTCAGTGGCGGCTGGTGGAAAATATTTTTGATGGGGCTGTTGATATAGTGAGTAAAACATTTTTTTTTGGGAGAAATTACCCCTTAAATTAGGACTTCTGGTGATGTAATGGCACGTTTCCAGTGCAGCGCGGAGCTCGCTTTAAGCGTGCCGAGCCGTGCGGCGCCCGTTTTTGGTTGCGTTTCCACTTAGACTAGTACCGGCTAGCGGGTCCTAATTCACAGTTTTTCTGGCCCCATACAATCGTGGTTCTAGGGCCAGGAACAACCAGGCTGAGTCGGATTGAGTATGCTAAACTAGAGAGAGAACCGCTGGCAAGGGGACTACAACTAGGGTTGCCAACTTCCAGAAATGGAGAAACGGGACACATGCATGTGTCCACCGCGCGCAAAGATTTTCGGGTTTCTGGCGGATTTAGTTACTTTTTTCAAACCCCCCAAAACCCTCAAAATGCATAGAAAACTATGCATACCTATAACACAATACAAACACAATGGTCTTACACCTGCATTAGCTACATCACATTGTTCATCAGCATGTTCAAATCGGATAAGTGGTCACCTCGATGTAGGCCTACAATTGGCTATTTTGTCCAAAATGTTAAAAAAGAAAATATTTGAAAAATGGTATTAAGTAATGCAAAATATACATGATGTGAACATGCACGGTACATCATTAGTAGACTTAATGTTATCCTTCAACCAACCATTTTCACACACACGCACACACACACACACACACGCACACGCACACACACACACACACACACACACACACACACACACACACACACACACACACACACACACACACACACACACACACACACACACACGGGCTGCATCGACCTCCTCACCTGCTGCGACCTCGGTGGGAGGAGGATACAGCTCTTTTAGAATATCCCGAACAGTTTTGGGGCCAAGCACATTGACTGTTATCATCTCAGCCTTTGTTCTTCCACATTGCATTTTCTTTGCAGTGTGTCACTAAACATGGCACTTGCCAGCTTATTACTGCAGTCCATGCTGTTATAACTCAAACCATGCTTAACTGTGTGACAGTGGCGGCGCCAGAGATTTTTTCCAGGGGGTGCTGTGGGGTAGCTTGACGTTTCATAGAGGGTGCTCAAACATTAAGGGTTTCCCATTAATGCACCAGCGCTACAGTTAGCTACAGTTGAATTTTGTACTGCAATACACACACACACACACACACACACACACACACACACACACACACACACACACACACACACACACACACACACACACACACACACAGTGCACCCGCGACTGTAACAATGAAGGCTCGATAATCAGCTCACGGCATATTGGTGTAAGCAGGGGTAAAGTGCTATCTTTACAAGTGGGGAGTGGACCTCACGTCCTCTAGGAGGGTCCTCACCTCCTCTAGTGCGGTCCGGGGGCATGTTCACCCGGGAAGATTTTTTTTAAATATTGAAGTTAAAAGCATCAATCTGGTGCACTTTGAGAGCAACATTAAGAGATCTATGGATACATCTCTCATCACCCGTATGAAACAGAACTGTAAACAGATTTTCTATTTCTTCATAGACATTTTACAAAATCACCCCCCTTTTAAAACAAACCGTTTGAGACCCACTGAGATAACTAGACTAAAGTTAACTATCTAAACACTGAGAGTACTTTAATTCACCTGAGCTGAGGTTACCTGAGACTCTCCGTCTGACAGGAGAGAGTTCTCCCTCCACCTTGTTGTTGAAAAAGCTCCTTATACCCGTTAGCTTGGCTAGCTAGCACCAGATGCTAACCACAACAATCTCCGGTAGATACCCACCGGTGCGCGAGCTCTCTCGCTCGCGCACGCACACAAAATGGCTCGTGCCACACACACACAGAGCAGAGCTTGAATGAAATACAGAGGACTAAAAAACGATAATTTTTTCACTTTGCTGATTAGCAAATCATTTGGCGCTCTAGCTAACAGGAAGTCACTCAAGTGTCACAAAGTAATTTAGCCTATGGGTAGGTCAAAAATCGAATGGGTGCTGGCCATTGGCCTAATCATATCACCTGTGTTGGCTTTATGTTTTTGGTCAAACATTTGTTTGCTTCACATTTGCATTGATGTAATCAATAATTGTTGTAATTTAAAGGTGGGTAGGTAAGTTTCAGAAACCGGCTCGAGATACACTTTTTGTTATATTCCATGGAATGCTCTTAACATCCCGATAGCAACGAATATCTTAAGTGCTTTGACAAAAAATCCATAAAAAAATGTCATCTGTAGAAGCCGTAATACTGTAAAAAGTACAACCAATTGGATGGCCTACCTGCCTGTCAGCCTTCCATCGGGGCACAAACTTATCTCGTGCCCTCATTGGTCATGTGCGCGTTCGTGTGTGTTGGAGGAGGAGCTCTATAAGGAAGTGGCAGATTTTCTCCGGTTGTGTATTGTGATCTCGAGCCGGTTTCTCAAACGTACCTACCCCACGTTTAATTTAGTAAAAATAATAATAATTTTCGGAAGAAAAAAAAAAAAAATTCGAAAAAAAACCATATTTATTGGGGGTGCATAGCGGGTGCTTTGGCAATCCTGGGGGGTGCTTCAGCACCCCCTAGCTCCCCCCTGGCGCCGCCCCTGCTGTGTGATACACTGATGTTACCTCACATGCAGCAACTTTGTCTTGTTCTGCAGTTGAACTGCAAGAATTTAGTTATATTTGATGCACCTTTATTTTGTGTTGCCCGCTTGTGCCAGCATGCCGTTTCAGGTCGTTTTCTCCACCGTGACCTATTGAAAACTCCCTCCGACACAAGGTGCAGAAGACTCGAGACAGATCTCCACTCACGGGCTTTACCCAACTGTGTTTGTCTTCCCAAGACACAAGTCTTTTCTTTTTAGAAGGGCCAGGGCCCAGAACCACATCCTCCCTCTCTTCTCCTTTTTCATTATCACCTCCTCCACCGGCAGCGCTCATTTTCCCACACGACTGAACAGGCTGACATACTATGGAACGCCCTTTGCGCCACAATTTGCGCGTAGTTTCGCGCGGATTAACGGGGAGGTCCGTTTAAGTTCAAAGTCTCAGTAACCAATCAGTGAAGAGCAAAACCAGACCAAAGCAATCTGTAGATGAAAAGTTCCTGACATTGTGAGGCTGTAAATTGTACGTTATTCCAGATTCAGGGGACTATGTATTAATTTGGCTTTCAATATAATAAATATATCAATCAATATAACCTGCCTTCATTGTCTTTTAACATAAAATCGCCTTACCTTATCTTACTGAAGTGAAGGGTATTTATGTCTCCTTAAATCACCTTTTAAGTACTTCTTATAACATGGCATGGTGTAACATATCAAAATGATCAGTCTCTGGTCTTGCTAGAAATGCAATGTCACTCACCTTAGAGCCACTGTCTTATGAGATACTTAGCTTAGAAATCAGATTTTTGGAAAACTTAAAAACTCTTGTGAAAACACAGATGTACTCATGTCATCCATTTTTTTTGGTGTTTCAGATTTGGTTCACCAACGTTTTTGGTTCACAAAATTAGTGAAATATATGAATTACACTATAGGCTGCTA
Organism: Pseudochaenichthys georgianus; assembly: GCF_902827115.2. Classification (NCBI taxonomy): domain Eukaryota; kingdom Metazoa; phylum Chordata; class Actinopteri; order Perciformes; family Channichthyidae; genus Pseudochaenichthys; species Pseudochaenichthys georgianus. Next base: position 5,581,839 of record NC_047517.1, on the reverse strand, counting down.
TACTATATACATATGTTGTTCATGTCTAAAATGAAAATGTGTAAATTAGAATTTGGAGTAAAATAGTTCTATCACTCTACTTTCACCACAGAAAAGTTCATATTCCATACTGAGGTTCATGTGATGTGTACAAATACAAATTGAGCATTACAACTTTTTTTTTCAACCAACTATTTATGTTAACATAAGAAACTGTAAAATCTCAATATTTACAATACAGGGTTCATACACTTTTTCACCAATGATTTTAAATGACTTTTCCATGACCAAAAAAATGACTCTTTCATGTGGCTAGCATGCGCTGCCTCGCCCATATTCGAAATATTGAATATGTTACAACACAGTTTGCATTTAGCACGTCTTGGGTCAATGTCTTTTGATAACCACAATTGGTACTTATTCTTTAGAAGCCATACATTGTTGAAACTGCACTTCCCTGGTATATTTATATCAAATAGTAGCTCCTGTAGACTAGAGGGCGTGATTGTAAACATCTCTCACCAGCGAAATACTGCCACAGTTGCCATTTTACATTTCATTATACATATATTTTCATGACTTTTCAAAAACTTTGGGGAAAATATTACATTCCATGACTTTTCCAGGTTTTTAATGACTGTACGAACCCTGACAATATCGGAACTTTCTCAACCAGCTATTCATTATAAATGTAAAGACAGGGGGAGCAGTGCCATGGTCTTTGTCTGTCTTCCAAGACAGTGGGTCTGGCTGCTGTGTAGGTGATGGTGCATGGGCTGCTGGTGGCTGTGTCGGCGGGAGGGAGGTGTGCTAGGCGAGATGGCTGTGGTGGAGGCCTTTGTACCGAGGTGTATCTTAATCTTGTGGCAGGCACAGATGGAGGCTGCTGTAGTGATGCTGGTCCTCTGGTCCTTGGTGGTGATGGCTCTGGTGAAGGCCCTTGAGCCACGGTAGATCTTGCATTTCCAAACATTTGGACTACCTATGTTGCAAATGTATTATCTTTTCAATTTACACACGGCATCTATTGCACGTCTGTCCGTCCTGGGAGAGGGATCCCTCCTCTGTTGCTCTCCCTGAGGTTTCTCCCATTTTTCCCTTTAAACTGGGTTTTCTTTGGAAGTTTTTCCTTGTACGATGTGAGGGTCTAAGGACAGAGGGTGTCGTATTGTCATACTGATATTCTGTACACACTGTGAAGACCACTGAGACAAATGTAACATTTGTGATATTGGGCTATATAAATAAACATTGATTGATTGATTGATTGATCTTGACCTGGGTGCAGGCACAGATGGAGGTTCTTGCTGCTAGGCGCAGGCAGCTGTGAAATCGGAAAGAAATATAGGACAATAATTACTACTAAGTTCATTAAAATATAAAGTTCCAGTGGAATGTTTCTCTCTCTCTCTCTCTCTCTCTCTCTCTCTATTTAACTATGTTACACCCACACAATGAAAGTACACTATTACTGTAATATTTACCTATCTTCAAATGGATCCTTGTTGTTGTTGCTGTATTCTCCAGGTTCTGATGCTCCATCTCCACTGCTGCTAGTGTTACAAGTCCACTGTGCAGAGCTGCATATTGCATTCCATGACTTTTCCAGGTTTTTAATGACTGTACGAACCCTGACAATATCAGAACTTTCTCAACCAACTATTCATTATAAATGTAAAGACAGGGGGAGCAGTGCCATGGTCTTTGTCTGTCTTCCAAGACAGTGGGTCTGGCTGCTGTGTAGGTGGGGGTGATGGTGCATGGCAGGACAGGAGCTTAAGGACGTCCCGTCGTCGGAAAAAATAGTGTCGGGAAGGATAAAAAATAATTTTGGGACGAGAGTTAAAATAAAAATACCCTGCTAACTCTACTACTACTCTACTCGGCGATGAAAATGAAACCAACTGCACGTTTTGTGTAGCACACAGTTATTAAACCTCCTTGTCAACATAAACACCATGATAAACACACACGCACAAAACATTTAGAAACCCGCGAAATACACACACATGTTGCTACAGCTGTGCCGCTGGCTGTCAGCCAGCCGCCCAGCTGGCTGTGCCCGCAAATTCCTGGCCCGGGTCTAGCTATGTACTGAGTGTGTGTATTTCGCGGGTTGAGTGATGTACAATGGCATCCCGTGGAGGAATTCTGAAATGTTTTACCATTACATCACAAAAACGCACAGCAGAACCAGACCCTGGAGCGCCGGGCCTCTTTATTTACTTACTCCTCTTCATCCCCTATGGGTAATTACATTATATTACATTGCATTTAGCTGACGCTTTTATCCAAAGCGACTTACAATAAGTACATTCGACCAGGAAGACACAACCTTGAAGAAAACAGAATCATATAAGTACATCAGGTTTCATAGAGCCAAGTATTTCAAGTGCTACTCAACTGGCTATAGATAAGCCAGTCCTTTATTAGTATATAAGTGCTCTGTTAGCAATTATTTGTTAGTAATTCTATCGCTCGAGGTGGAGTCGAAAGAGATGAGTTTTTAGTCTGCGCCGGAAGGTGTGTAAGCTTTCTGCCGTCCTGATGTCAATGGGGAGCTCATTCCACCATTTTGGAGCCAGGATAGCAAACCCACGTGTTTTTGCTGATGGGAACTTGGGTCCCCCTCGCAGCGAGGGTGCAGCGAGTCGTTTGGCTGATGCAGAGCGTAGAGCACACGCTGGGGTGTACAGTTTAACCATGTCCTGGATGTCGGATGGCACATGCAGGTAGACCAGCCAGGAGGGAGTTGCAGTAGTCTAGGCGTGAGGTGACGAGAGCCTGGACCAGAACCTGCGTCGCTTTCTGGGTCAGCTGGGGACGTATCTTCCTGATGTTGTAAAGCGTGTATCTGCAACAACGGGTTGTAGCAGCGATGTTTGCAGTGAAGGACAGTTTGTTATCTAGGATCACACCCAGATTCCTTGCAGTCTGGGTCGGGGAAACAACAGAGGGGCCGATGTTGATTGTCAGGTCAAGAGTGGGACAATCTTTTCCCGGAAGGAAAAGCAGTTCAGTCTTGTCATGGTTGAGCTTGAGATGATGAGCGGACATCCACTGAGAGATGTCAGCTAAACAAGCAGAGATGCGTGCGACGACCTGGGTCTCTGAGCGGGGAAAGGACAGAATTAATTGGGTGTCGTCAGCGTAGCAGTGGTATGAAAAACCATGCGGGCTAATGACAGATCCGAGCGAGTTTGTGTACAGGGAGAAGAGGAGGGGACCAAGAACCGAGCCCTGAGGGACCCCTGTAGTTAATTGACAAGGGTCGGACTCGGACCCTCTCCAAGTTACCCTGTAGGTACGGTCTTTGAGGTATGAGGTGAGGAGGGAAAGTGCAGAGCCTGAAACTCCAAGTTCTTGGAGAGTGCGAAGGAGGATCTGATGGTTCACCGTGTCGAATGCAGCAGACAGGTCCAACAGGATGACAAAGGAGAGGGAGGCTGCTTTGGCAGTGTGCAGTTCCTCAGTGACAGCAATGAGGGCAGTTTCTGTGGAGTGACCTGCCTTGAAACCAGACTGGTGCAGATCCAGAAGGTTGGGTAAGGTAATAAGGCTGAGAAGAGAACTCTCCATCGTATTTAGTCCTTAGCAATATGCTGCGCCTCTCCCCATGTAGGGATGGGTACCGAGCCCCGGTATTAAACGGGCCCCGGGCCGGAATTATTAAAGACAGTGGTAACGTTAAGCTCCAACGTTATCGGACTTTTTATCGGTACTGGAGACATTTAAAAAATACATGTCATATGTATTATTGCTACATACACATTATATCGCAGTTTTAGTTTCACCAACTCCGTTTCTAATATGCAATAAGACTACAACATGCGTCTATGATGTATTTTCGAGCTTTCCAATCCAGACGAGATCTCTCTCTCCCGTCTGGGCGCGGGGGCGGGGCCGTTTGTAAAGGTCTCCTGACTGTCATCCTGGTTAGTGGTTACTCTGGGTTCTGTCTTCAAGACAGTGTTGGATTTGTTGTTAATTGGATGGGACTTGATTGGATTCAATATTAGAATAATTTTCTCATTTGTGTGTTTGTTTAAATATATTTGGCCTTTGTTTATGTGATTTACTCAAATAAAAAGGTTGATGAATTATCATCTAATGATTTGTATAATGTTTTAGTTATGTTAAAGGTCACTTTGAATGATTTTAACTAAAGATAATGTAGAAAAACTAACATTTTAAATTCGGGACGGTCCACATTAATTTCGGGACGGCTTATATTGTATTTCGGGACGGTTCCGGGAGGATGGGGAAAAAAGTTAGTCGAGAGCCCTGGTGCATGGGCTGCTGGTGGCTGCTGGTGGCTGTGTCGGCGGGAGGGAGGTGTGCTAGGCGAGACTTCTTTGCTGGCTGGGTTGATCGTGATGGCTGTGGTGGAGGCCTTTGTACCGAGGTGTATCTTAATCTTGTGGCAGGCACAGGTGGAGATGGAGGCTGCTGTAGTGATGCTGGTCCTCTGGTCCTTGGTGGTGATGGCTCTGGTGAAGGCCCTTGAGCCACAGTAGATCTTGACCTGGGTGCAGGCACAGATAGAGGTTCTGCTAGGCGCAGGCAGCTGTGAAATCGGAAAGAAATATAGGACAATAATTACTACTAAGTTCATTAAAATATAAAGTTCAAGTGGAATTTTTCTCAATCACAAATAACAATGCACAACTCAAAATAAAATGGGGAGGTGGGACAGGAGTGGCTCAGACTCGTCCCAGAAGAAAAACACACTATTTTATATGATGTAACCAATGCGAAATAATGTCCCACGAGGTCCACCGGAACGGAGGGATTTCAGCTTTAAATTTGTTTTTGTCCTGTTCTTTTGTTGTCTTTTGCCTTCCTGTTTTATTTTGGCAACAAAAAGAACAACATTTATTTTGAAAAGTAATTATCCCTCTAGTTTCAGGGAGCTGTGCGGATTATTCATTTAGTCAGTGTATACTCTTTTACAAGTAAAAGTCCTACATTTAAAATGGTACTCAAGTTAAAGTAAAAAAGTATTGGCATAAAACAATACTTCAACTACAAAAAGTAAAAGTACACATTTTCCAGTAGGAAAATGGCTCAAAATGGACCAACCTATGGCTGATATCGGATATTTCAAACATTTGTTTTTGTATTTTAATTATTAGTGCATTTAAGTCAATGTTGCACTTGGTAAAGGCGGGGATAATTTAAATTACTTTATACCTCAGAATGATACTTGTAAATACTTAAGTAAATATACTTGGTTACATTCAACCTCTGGGAATATTGCTGCAACAACCTCGCGGAATGCCTAAACGTCTCGTGATTCGTTAGTATGCCTGATCCCACAATGCTCTGCTTCACGAAGCAGGACTTCCGGAATGTGACGTGTCTGCCCGCTGCAGAACCGGATGCTGGTGGTGGTCCGGTGTGGATGTCAGATGCATTGTAGACTGCGAAGCAAGTTAACTGTGTTATTCCTGAGTGAAGAGAGGCCGGGTGAGGATGTTGTGGTGGCTGCTTGGAGCCGCGCTGCTGGCTCGGGCGGCCGGCTTCTACCTCCCGGGTCTGGCCCCCGTCAGCTTCTGCGAGCCGGGGAACGAGCAGGTCCCAGACTGCAAGGTAAACATGTCGAACATCACCTGAGCAGCAGCAAGGGCTACAACTAAATAACTGAACAACCAACACAGAATACACTCACAAAATATATAGATAGGAACATGTAAATGCAGAAGGTTAGCTAGTTATTTTCTAAACAGCTATAATATATGTGGCAGCTAACGTTAGAACGCCAAAACAAACAAAGCTAACGGATACTATAATAACAAGAGAGCAAGCTAGCTGCTGCTTAGCTAAATACCTCCAAGTTCCTTCGTTTGCCTGGACATCAAACATTATATTGCTAGATAGTTCAGTTGGAATGTCAAAATGAGTAATACTCTGATATTGATTTGAACAGACTAAGTGACTGTATTGTCTGATTTTACTCAGTAAATAGATACCGAGTAGAATCAGAATACCTTTATTCGTCCCACAGAAGGGACAAGAGGCATGCATGCATTACATATTCAAGATAGGAATAGAAATTACACAAAATATAATTTTACAAAACTACACATCCAGGTGGAAAAAAACAAGTACCAGTAAAAGTATTTTTAATAACAATTAAATGTTGAATGTATAAAGTAAATAAACAAGATATTTCATATCAATAATGTAGTAACTGTAATAGTTTACAAAAGCAAACTGTAATTTTGTTTAATAAATTAGGTGTCTGATTTACATTTTTTTTAATTTAAAATAAAGAAATATTAAAGTAGCCTGAATATAAACTATAAAAAAAATAACTACCTATAATATATCAATCTTTATTATTAAATAATATATTGTAACACTGCATCCTGCTAGTCATCTTTATATCTTAACAGTATAACAGTGTCTGATTTTTTTTAATTGTAATCGAATACAGTTACCTTTTTTTTGTATCCTGATTACATAATCTCGTTAAATGTAATCTGTTACTCCCAATGTCTGTCTATATTGCACATAAGTATTATTGCACAGCAGAAGTGTATAGGTCTGTGTTGTTATATGTGTGGGGGTCTACCAGGGGGGTATCTCTCCGTGAGACACAGCAGCCTGTCCCTGAAGGATCTGCACAGTGTGGACAGGGGCCGTTTCTCAATGTTGAGTAAAGCTGCTGCAGAGCCTCTATTTCAAGTATACTACAACATCGAGTGGCGCCGAAGGACTGTTTAAATGCATGTTAAATGCCCAGAATTCGGCGCCACTCGATGACGTAGTATACTTGAAATAGTGGCTCTGCAGCAGCTTTACTCGACATTGAAAAACGACCAGGGTGTCCTTGAGGAGGGGGGGGGGGGATGGGAGGGACACAAAATACTTCCCATGTAGAAGAATATGAAAAGCCATCGCGCTGTCTCTATGTTTTGTCACCCAGACCCATTTGCTTGTTGCTAACAATAAAGGCAGTTAGATATTTAAATTCACATTATGTAACACTCTAAAATGGGGCTACTTACCCACTTTCACTGACAGTACGCCCTAATGTGTCCAGTATCAGTTGTGATAGTCAGTGGCCTCCAAAGTTGCACAAAGCTCAAATATTCATCTAATAACTTTGAGTTTAAGCATTCAGATAGACATATTTAGAACATACTATATATAATTTGCAACTTTTTGCCTATACGAAACTTTGAAAGACAAATCACTTACTGTCCTAATTATGTTAAATTGAGCCCCTCTATTAAACTAGGCACATCAAAAACAAGTAGATACACTCTACCGTCATAGGAATGAAATATAACTGCCTCACCTTGGCATGAATAACACATCACACACAGCTATAGTAAAAATGTATATGTTACCTTTATGTAGTTAGCATGCTATAGAAATGTGCCTTTGCAAAAACATGAAGGGTTGGGTTTCATTGGAATCTTTCTCAGTTGTCAGTTATCATAATAACCCCCAAATAATCCCATAACAGTCAGCTTGTCAGACCATGCTCTGTGAACGTTTGTGCATTACATTTTGGACTTCATTTTCCATGGGTCAGATAAGCCTGTAGACATTTCTACATGTTCACATTATACTGATTATGTGAACTGATCCCAATCACTTGTTCCGGCACCTGAGGTCACTGTTAGAAATGTTGCAACATATATAATAAAAACTATACTGTCTACCTAAACACAGTTCTCAATGTCAAGGACAACGCTGCTGCACATACTCTATGGGCCCGATAGAAAGTAGAGCCATTTTAGCTCCATGAGCCACTGAGCAGTGGAATGGGTGCTGGAACCACTTCTCTTCATGCCTACATGGTTTCAATGGATTCCCTTATTCTGAACAAAGCTTTTATTATGAAACCTTTGCAGAACCCTGTGGGATATTCAGACACGTGCATAGTCCCCATTCATGCTTCAAATGTAGCTGTTGCTTTCTTGTGTCACTTGTAGGTTACCTTCAAATCTGATTTGGCTGGAACATTAACCCTCACACACCCACAGAGCCTACAATTAGAAAACAACACTTTAGAAGAGTAATCCATAACAACGAGGTGTTGAAAATAGGGTTAGGGTCACATTTTATTTCCTCTTGGCAATAAAGCTCCCTGTCATTTTATTAAAGGGGCCTATTATGCTTCTTTTTCTTCTTCTTTCATGCAGTGTTTATATAGGGTTTTGTACATGTAAATGATCTGCAAAGACTAAAATCACTATATAATAGGGATGCACGATATTGGGTTTTTGAAACCGATACCGATAACTTCCTGCTTCTCAAGACCGATACCGATAATAAAAAAAGATTTACGCCACTAATTATTTTAACGCGATTAACGCATGTGTATTTTTTTTCCTCGGCCGCCCCGTAGGTTCAGAGCGCATCGAGTTTAAAATACCATCTACAAGCTGATGCTGACAGCCCCGCTCCAGCTGCCCACTTGTGGCAGACCACACCTCCACGCTCACCGGCAGGCACCGACTGGCCATCGGGAGGACCGGGAGGGTGTGTGTATGTGTGGCCCGAGCGAGCGAGAGAGAGACCTTACGTGCATTGTTGTTGTTAGCATCTGGTGCTAGCTAGCTGCGCTAACGGATATAAGGAGCTGTTTAAATGAAAACAGAGGAGGGACATTTCGCCACAACTGCGCCGAGCACTTGACTTTATGCAGGTAGTCAGACAGTGGGACATTGTACGAAAAGTCAGCACACTCATGATTGCAGCAACATGATTGCAGCGTCGCCGTCCAGGCAGCTCCGGTTCGAGCATATGCCTTGAGTTGCACATAGCTCCAACGAACACACACACACACACACACACACACACACACACACACACACACACACACACACACACACACACACACACACACACACACACACACACACACACACACACACCCCTTTTTTTGTACCCAAAAAATATATTGTATATTATCAGGGCTATTAATACTGGTATCGGGATGACGTCATAATTCCTAATATTGGACCGATAATTATCGGCCCGATAATTATCGTGCATCCCTACTATATAACACATGTACTTCTATTGGCTAGCTCTCCGACACATTGTACGTGATAGGCTAAGGGCGGGACATCGCTAAGCAGTTGACCAATCACAACAGAGTCGACCAGCTAACCAATCAGAGCCGACTGGGCTCTGGTTTCAGACATAGGGTGAAAAGAGGTGCTGCAGCACAGGCAGGATGAGAAAAATAAAGAGCCTTTTGAACATTAAAGCATGGAGAGGTGTCACAGTGGAAGAAAAAATATATATCAACCTGAAAATGAGCATATTAGGGCCCCTTTTAATAACAGTGGCACTGTATTAACAGAACAAATAAATTGGTATTAGGTATTTTCCTTTCTGACTTAATTTTCCTTTGCATCCGCTGCCGGCAAGGTGATGAAGGCCGGGGCTTGAATTACTCTGCAATATGAGAGCCTAACCCTCAGAGAACCAGTGAACAACAGAGAGACAGTAGTAGTAACTTTTGTATATGATGATTTTCCACCAAACTACAAAAAGAGGTTGCATTTAAATGTCCAAACGCTCCCTTCAAGGTGTAAAAAGAGAACCAGCCTATAAAGAATCAGAGTCTGTCAACATGAACACGAATGCCTGATATGTGTCTCTGCTTTGTTTTATTCCAGCCCACCATCGAACTGTTTGTGAACAGGTTGGATTCAGTGGAGTCTGTTCTGCCTTATGAATATACTGCGTAAGTGCCCAGTGTGTAATCATGTACCAATGTGTGACATTTGCATTCCATCCATTTTGGTCTTCTTATCTATACCATGAGCCTCTTTATCTTTATATTGCAAGAAACCCTAACCAAAAGCAGCATCTCCCCTACTGTTAGTTATACCTTTTTTAAATTATGCAAAATCCACTTTTTTTCACGTCTTTTATACATAAACATGTGTCCCCTCTGTGTAAAGAGACTCTGAAAGTTTCTGGAAAAAAGATTCTCTCACTTTTTGTCCTGATCCATTTATATAAAAACCTGTCTGAAAATGAGCTGATCAGTTTTTGGCCACTTTATGATGTCATAACAATTTCTTTGGCTTGTGTAACCATTAGCCAATCACCAACCAAGGTAACCTCCCTTATCACCTGAATCTCCTCCTATAGCACCAATATCGCTTTCACACCGGAGTACTTTTCCCAGGAATAGTTCCGATAGTTCCTGGGATTTTACTTAAGATCTGGAACTAGAACTTTTTTTTGCGAACCTTTTCACCCCTTTTTAGTCCCTGCTAGAGAGCAGGGACATTCCTGGAGAGAAAAAGGTTCCAATTTCCGATTGGCTGGGCGAATTGCAAACCACGCCCCGTAAAACTCTGAAAAGGTTTTGTTAAGCCGCCATTTTATTTGCTCGCATTAGCATTATTAGCATTAGCCCAGCGCACCAACGGAGAGAGACTAACTTATGGCAACACAAAAGACAACATGGGAGCGGTGGAGTGATGAGGAGGTGTCGGCGCTTCTGGCGATTTACTCGGAAGGCTTCAGTAGAAGCCAGTCCCCAACTTAGGGTGGCAGTATGCGGCGTGAAGTTGTTTGCGGCCTGCCAGTAAACCCAAAGCAGAAGAAGAAGTGACGTCAGTGGCTCCCTCAGGGACTTATTCCGGTGTGAACGCGATTTACTAGCATGGACGCGGGAAGGGGGGGTGCTGAGGGGGCTGCAGCACCCCCATCTGTGAGGTTCCACTAGCACCCTCACCCCCAAACGCGGCGCACCTACAGTGTAAGCGCACCACAGTTTAGCCGCTGCGAGGCTCCATTAGCACCCCCCCCAGCGCGTCACAGTTTCTCCGCTACCAGGCTCCATTTGCACGCAACCCCAACTCTGACTGACTTCTCGCGTCCCTGTTTACTAGATAGTTCCGGCGAAAAGTTCCGGGAACTATTCCTGGGAAAAGTACTTGGTGTGAAAGCGCCTATTAGCCGCGTTCACACCGCAGTGCTTTTCCCACTTTAGTTCCGATATAGTTCCGAAATGCCACGTTCACACCAAAAAGAGCCGGAACTAAAATTAGTTCATGAGAACATTTTTACCCCCTTTTCCGTCCCTGCTAGAGAGCAAAAGGTTCCTATGTCTGATTGGCTGGGCGGAATGCAAACCACGCCCCGTAAAACTCCCAAAAGGTTTTGTGAAGTCGAAGTAAAATCATTACTGTGCATATAGATTGGATCTGAATGAGTCCATGGTCAAAATAAATAAAAAATAAAAGGAAATTGTAAAAAAAAATGTAGACCACTTTCAGATGTAGTGGTCCCTCATTTAAAAGTCAAACCTGTCCTTGCCAAAGATCTAATTTTCTTCAATATTTTAAAAGCCTCTGGAAAAATCCTATTGCCTTTTTAGTTTAGGCAGCCCTTCAGATGCTAACCTCTGTGTTTTCCTACCAAAATAAAGTCATCCCTGTACCACTCTGTTCACGGAGTTTAAACAGTGAATTAGAGCCTTCTTATCTGTTTAGAGTTTTCCACTGTTGGAAAAACTTGGTCCAGATAACAAGTGACTGTGTGCATTATGTAACAGGGAATAAAGGTGTGCGGTTTATGTGTTCTCCCCTCCACACTTTGAACACACGCTTCCTGTTTATGCAGGTTCGACTTCTGCTCAGAGGAAAAAATGAAACGTCCATCAGAGAATCTGGGCCAGGTTCTTTTTGGGGAGAGGATTGAACCCTCACCATACAAGGTAACACACATCTTCAGAAACACACACACACACACACACACACACACACACACACACACACACACACACACACACACACACACACACACACTGCAATTGAATTCCATGAATGAAGATCTTTCATTGGCTATACTCTTAAACAAATAAATACAGAAGCTATGTTTGCCGATACAGTCCTATATTTAGGCCAGGGTTAGGGTAAGCAACGTTTCAATGCTCCTGGGACATCAGGCAAATCTTTTTTGTACATTACAAAATCATAGCTTCATTACTGAGGAGCCGCTGGAAGGAACAGAGGTGAACACTAACTTTACTTTAGAGTCATTGCCAATCTGGTAACCAGGCATCAGCTTTTGGTTGCAGGAACAACAAATATGGTTCCCCTTTTTAAGTAAGACACAATGCAGACAGCTTAATAATGAAAATGTACAATTAAAGGCGTCTTATACATGTAAGCAGGGCCGGCCCTTGGCACTGGCGAACTAATTTGTGTAATTTAAAAAAATAAATGTATTCTGCCTAATTGTCTGCCCTTGATGTAATACATTTCAATTAATAATTGAATAAAGTAAACACCCTTTGCACCCCGGGCCGGAAACATTTTGCATTTGCCCTGTACGAGAGAGAGAGAATCGGTGCCACGGATTGTTGTAGGATTGAGGCTGATAACTACAGCTCAGTGAGGTAAAGGACTCTTGAGTGTTTAGATAGTTCACTTTAGTCTAATACCTCATTCACACCAACGGTGTTTCAGGGCCGGATCGGAGCTGGAGCTTGAAAAGCACCGGGTTTTCCTATTCACACCGCAGCGGAGCAGGCTCTAGCTCCGGAATCCGGTTCGTTTCAAGCACCAAAAAATTGTCCGGCCAGAGCAAAAGCACCGCATGCGTCACGCTTACGTCAAGACGGGGGCAGGGGCGGGATCAACTCCTGAACAACAACAAAAAGCCGGCGTTTTATCCAGTTTGTACACAACGATAGAGAAACTTAACGAGCAGCAGTGGTCCACTGAAGAGACCAGCTACCTACTGGGAATCTGGTCTTCCGAAGAGGTACAGAGGAAGCTGGAGCACAATCGGCCATTGTAGTTTTTGTCGGTGTCAGCTGTGAGGGGTTTCCGCACGGTTTGGCTTTATGAAGCAGGCACGCAAACGGTTACGTCATGACGCAAACGATGACGCAATGACTCAGCACAAGTCGGACTCTGGGCAGTGTGAAAAGAGCCGGAGCTAAACCGAAGAACTGGTTCTGAACCTGAAAAGCTCTAGCACGGAGCTTGAACCGGAGTTGCGTTGGTGTGAATGAGGTATAAGTTATCTCAGTGGGTCTCAAACGGTCTGGTCACAATTAACACCTTTATAATTATTAGGATAAATAACAACGGGTTTGAAATCATTCTAATACTATAGGACAGTAAACCAAAAATATCGTTTAAAACTGGAGATATTAAAAAAAATGCATGAATAAATAAATGTTAACTAGGTAAAGTTAAGGTATAAATGAACAACAAAAATTAAATACGCATACCCCCGGACCCCCCTAGAGGATGTGTCGTCCACCCCCCAATTAAAACATGTTCATACAATAATGAATACATTTGAAAACTTCTTTGTGTATATAACCAACATGTCAATGTACTTAGTTACATTCCACCACTGACTTTAAGAACAAATATTTCTAAGAGCTCTACAGACATTGGAGGATGATAATTTAATATGCACTCACATTATAGACACTACCACTCATTATCTTTGTAACAATTTGTCATTATTTCCATGGAAGTTTTTTTGATAGAGTAATGTCTATGTTTTTATATCAAATGTAATTTTATTGTTGTTTTGTAAACTTGCATAATGGAGAATGATGCATTGTGTATATCAATGATGGAGAACATATGTGAGTTCTGACTGTGTCCTCTGTGTCAGTTTGAGTTTAAGAAGCCTGCAGTGTGTCAGTCGGTGTGCAACAGAACCTACGACACCAGCAAAGCATCAGACAAGAACAAACTGGAGTTCCTAAAGAAAGGCATGCTACTCAACTACCAGCATCACTGGTACGTATAACACACACACACACACATACACACACACACACACACACACACACACACACACACACACACACACCCTCACTTCTATGAATAATCAATGAACTCAATGAGCCTTTGCTACAACACAACATCTGAGAGGATCTTGTATGAATGTATAAACACATGTATACTAAAAACTGAATTTAGTATAACTAATATAGTGTTAGCCATGTCATACGCAATCATGTATAATCATGCCACCAAGGAGAAGACAATACTGAATCAGTAAAAAGAGTTGACTTACATATTTTATAAAAAAAGGAGGCACATGTTATGAATAATAAAAACATAATAAGTAAAAACAAACGATAAGTACATTACATTGCATTTAGCTGACACTTTTATCCAAAGTGACTTACAATAAGTGCATTCGACCAAGAAGATACAAACTTGAAGAAAACATAATCATATAAGTACATCAGGTTTCCTAGAGCCAAAACATTTCAAGTGCTACTCAACTGGCTTTAGATAAGCCAGTCCTTTATTAGTATATAAGTGCTTTGTTTAGAAATTCTTTGTTAGTAATTATATCGCTCGAAGTGGAGTCGAAAGAGATGAGTTTTCAGTTTGCGCCAGAAGATGTGCAAGCTATCTGCTGTCCTGATTTCAATGGGGAGCTCATTCCACCATTTTGGAGCAAGGATAGCAAACCCACGTGTTTTTGCTGATGGGAACTTGGGTCCCCCTCGCAGTGCGGGTGCAGCGAGCTGTTTTGCTGATGCAGAGCGGAGTGCACGTGCTGGGGTGTACAGTTTAACCATGTCCTGGATGTAGGAAGGGCCAGATCCATTCACAGCATGGAAAGTGTCTTGAAGTGGATTCTAGCAGTTACTGGAAGCCAGTGAAGGGAGCGGAGGAGCGGCGTGGTGTGGGAACATTTTGGAAGGTTGAAGACCAGACGAGCCGCTGCTTTCTGGATGAGCTGCAGAGGTCGGATCGCACATGCAGGTAGACCAGCCAGGAGGGAGTTGCAGTAGTCAAGGCGTGAGATGACGAGAGCCTGGACCATTACAACATAACTATCAAACACGACATACAATCGAAGGAAGGTTTGTATTACCCAAATCTAAATTAAATATGGGACAGAAAACAGTCATGTACAGAGCCATGATCAGCTGGAACTCTTTACCGGTTCACATCATTCAGGAAAATTCTCAAGTACATTTGAAAAGGTTGCTAAAAAAATATTTGCGTTAATAACGCGTTAAACGCAAAAAAAAATTAACGCCACTAATTATTTTAACGTGATTAACGCATGTGTATTTTTTGTCCTCGGCCGCCCCGTAGTTTCAGAGAGCATCAAGTTTAAAATACCATCTACAAGCTGATGCTGACAGCCCCGCTCCTGCAGCCCGCTTGGAGCAGACCACACTTCCACGCTCACCGGCGACATTTCGCCACAACTGCGCCGAGCACTTGACTTTATGCAGGAAGCCAGACAGTGGGACATTGTACGAAAAGTCAGCACACTCAGCATGGATAGTGCGCAACATGATTGCAGCGTCCAGGCAGCTCCCGTTCGAGCATATGCCTTGAGTTGCACATAGCTCCAACAATCCATCACACACACACACACACACACACACACACACACACACACACACACACACACACACACACACACACACACACACACACACACACACACAATTTGTATTGTAAGAGAGGTTCCAGGTTGAATTGAGGCGAATATTTGTAATCTTCAGAGGTTGTTGTGTTTAATATTCATGAGAATATTTGTCATTGTTCAAATGATAATAAACATTAGCATAAAGCATATTTGTCCACTCATATGTTGATAAGAGTATTAAAAACTTGAAAAATATTCCTCTACGGTACATTTAGAACAGATAAAAAATGTGCGATTAATTTGCGATTAATCGCGATTAACTATGGACAATCATGCGATTAATCGCGATTAAATATTTTAATCGACTGACAGCCCTAATATATATATAAATACATTCTCTTCAATCTTGATAGTGATACATTCTAATGAGTTATACGTTTTTGTTTACTGTGAAACTGTAGTCTTATCTTGAGGCTGATATTTGGAGTTGCTGAACAAAATATGTCTTTGCATTAGCCTGTATATGAGACATTTGGGGAACATCGATGTGCAGGGGTCAAATATTTAGGGAGGCTTGAGACTTACCTAGCCTTACCTAGATTTTTTTTAAACTTTTATTACCTTTATTTTAATTTACAAACACACCTGAATTGCTCCGCGTAAAGTGAAACCACGGTGTCTGGCGGAGAGATACCGTAGGTCAGGGATCACCAACTACATTTGTCCAAGGGCCACAATTATTCTTAGAGACACTTTCGGGGGCCAGCAATCTTTTTTTTTATAGCCCTGAATTTTGAAGTTGTTGACCGGGGGCACTAGTGGAGCACGCTCATGTACTGTCAAGTCGCGGGAGCCTCGTAGCGGGGCTTACTGCAGAGCGCATAAACTTAAGCAGACTCTTCCAAGCCCCCAGGAAGTGCGCCGGAGTCTGATGAGAATATTCGTTGTGGCCAAACGGCGGTACTACACTTCCGTTAGGTTGCTGGGCCCAGAAACACTTTTTCCCATTGACTTACATTGGGAAAGAGTGGTCTGTAACTCGTTGGATACTTTTTTTTAAACTAAATAAACAACCCAGTATGAACACTTGTATAGCCCTTATTAAAAACATTCGTTGCTCAAGTTGTAAACATTTGCTAATAACGTTATTCTGAGAGTTATTTCCCTCTGCATTATGAACGTGCATCTAACCCACGGGACCGCGGCGCCCGGCACGTTCATGTTACGTGTTCAGCACTACATGCGTGTATCTTTACCCATGGATGCACAATAAGAACGGACCCATATCGCCTTACTGCCATCCCACGGAGCTGTAATATATATATATATATATATATATATACACAGTATGACAGGAAGCTGCACTGTACAACGAAAGTCTTCTGTTTCAGCTCTCCACACCAAAATATTAAGAAACTATACATACAAACAAAGAAGTCAGATAAAAATAGCATATATCATTTTTTTTTTTTAACATAACCCGACATTAATAAAATCCTGTCCCAAAAGTGCATGATGTGCTGCATGATAAAAACTAAATAAGATATATGAACAGCAAGGGAGAGTAGTGTGTACAAATATATAAATATGCATAAGAATATTTAGATTACTGAGCAGACGGGGAAAAAAGCTGGAGCACAATATCGTGTGTGCAGGCACCCCTGAAGTCACCCCCAACAAAGAGAGCTGCTTCAGGAAAAACAACTGACGGGCTTCAGCGAGCAGGATGTGTGTGTGTGTTTGCACAGTAATAATTAGTCTCCCTGCACTAGCATTGTTTAAATAAGGTGACCGTTTGTTTGCTTGCGTTTTTTCTTATAAACTTGATGTATGAATTTAATTTATCCATCCAAATGTATCTAATTTGTTGTGTTTGTGTGTTTTATAAAACTAAATAATTAGAATCAGAATTTCAGTAATATATATTGTAAATACTTCCTGTTTAGTGTCTGGTTCTCTACTCTAAAGCTACACATGGGGTTGTCCCATATCTCCATTCTGTCTCCTGAGTGTACTGTTTAAACTAATAAAATGTAGTTAGTTAGGTATTGGGTTGTGATTTTATGGTGTGTACTTTGGTGATGCTCACAGCTTGTGTGTTTGTGTGTGTGTAGGATTGTGGATAACATGCCTGTGACCTGGTGCTACGATGTTGAAGACGAGCAGAAGTTCTGTAATCCTGGTTTCCCTATTGGCTGTTACGTCACAGAGGCAGGTCGACCCAAAGACGCCTGCATAGTCAATGTGAGTGAGTCACACATGGACACAAACAAAACCAGTCCAATTGTCATTAATAAACAATATTTACAACGGCCAGTTATTCATAGTATTTAAATGTATTGTATAGAAAATGATTAGACAGTGGAATCTGATACATCAACATTAGTGAGATGTTGACACTGTTTGCCAATTACTATAGGATTTTTGGGGTTTTAAGGCCCTATGCATAGAATTGATGTGAGTATAGCATCTTCCAAATTTGTTTTAATGGCACATGTTTTTGATTTAAAAAAAAACAAAACAACACAAAGTCCCTTTTTTGATATTAGCTTTTCAGTCTCAATCTCAGAAGTCAGAATGGTTCATATCATACACACAGATGTATCTTTAATAAGTCATTACTACCCTGTCTTTGCTTTACACCTGTGTGTCTTGGTTTTGTTTTCCAGCCTAACTTTAATGAAAAGGATGCGTTCTACATCTTTAACCACGTGGACATCACCATCCATTACCACATCGTAGAGCATGAGCAGCTGGGAGCTCGGCTGGTTGCTGCCAAGATTGAACCCAAAAGGTAATGCAGTTTTAGATAAGTACATTGGCAAGTAGTCATTGTGCAGATTGGTCCATTTCAGAATAATATATAAGATATGTTTTATAATGATTGATCATGAAAGTGTTCTCAAGGCTGGTAAAGGTGCAGCTAGTTTGAATGCCTTTGTAGACTGCAGGGTAGCTGGTGAATTTACTCCAGGTGGACCTCCGGATAACTCAGTGGTTTGAGCTGGCTTCCCTTATGCGTAAACCGCTGCCTAGTGAGTCGGTTCGAATCCCGAGCTGGCCGAACATTCAGGCAATGTCATCCCCAATGTCATCTCCTTTCAACTTAAAACATCTCTAATAAAAGCCCTCTCTGGTTAAAAAAAAAAAAAAGATATGTTTTGAATATAATTATTGAAGCATTTAAAAGCTTGTAAAGGTGCCGCTAATGAATGCTGTGGAATTTAACGGCAAGTGTAACGAGAGTCTTATTGAAGTGTGTCAAGTACCTAAAGGTATTACAAAAAAATAAGAGTAAATATACACGATTAACCTCTCAATTGTAGTGGAGTAAAAGTATAACGAATGTGACCTGCTCCATCGAAATCAGTCGCATTGACCCGAAGACACATTTAGAGTTGTATACATTGTTGGAAAGGAGGAGATTCCTAGCTTTCTAATGATATCAGGATTGTTGTTGTACTCCAAATATTAAGCGAAATATGTCACATTATATAATGACTGTCACAGTCATCATTTTGAGAAATGGGGGGGGGGGGGGGGGGGGGGTGCAGGGGTACAGTGCTATTTTTTATAAGTGGGGGGTGGACCGAACATCCTTTAGGGGGGTCGTAGCCTCCTCTTGGGGGGTCCGGGGGCATGCTCCCCCGGGAAGATGTTTTTAAACATTGAAGTTGGAAGCATCACTCTGGTGCACTTTGAGAGCAACATTAACCCTTAATAGCACCTTAAAGCGGACAAAAGGCACTGGAGAACACTCATTCACACCCTTCAATGAAGCAAACTAATGCCTTAACTCACTCAAATAGTCGTTTACTTATTAAGGTGAAACGAATGTGCGTAGAGTTTTAAAGGATGCGGATAGTCTCACCTTGATTCTGGCGCATTGCTTATCGTTTTATAGATCTATTCTCATCCACCATCTTTGTTTGTGACGTAAAGAGTGTAAGAGTCACGTTTCTGAATCGGACACTCTGAGTGGATGCAGTCACAGCCAATCGGAGTCTGATTCAGAGGGTTGCCTGTCAGTTCTGTTGTTATATGTACTGAAACGAGAGCTGGTATAATTCCACGTGCGAAAACAAAATAAAATTGGAATACGTTATTTTAGTGTCTTAAAAGTAGACTGAGGTATGAAGGGTTAACGTTACATCTTAGGATAACTTTTAGTCATGTTCTGTATACATACTAACATATAAGGGTATTGACTTAGTGTGGTTACTCCATGTTTACTAGCTATAACATTAACGTCACATCACTCTTTTTCACTTCTTACTCAGTCAGCCAGAGTGCAGATCTCACCATTAGATTCACAAACCTGAAACATCCTCAATTTCTTGACTGCTGGTGATGACATTGTTGTCAGCTGCTGATACTGCTGCTGCTGCTGCAGCTTGTGGCGCCGGCTGCTTCGATGACAATAACTTTCTAATATCCATAACTGTATAGGCTATTAGCTTAAAACTCGTCAGGCACTAGGAAGGATCACTTCTTCTTCTTCAGGGCAGGCTACGCAGTACGCAGGCTAATGTCCCACAGCGGCTGCCTCTCTGGTGGACTCCGTTACTGCACATTACTCCCGAGACGTTTTCAAAAATATATATATAAATGTTTTGTTTTTTTAAATATTTTTTTTAAGTGAAACATCCGGGGCTTGAGCCCAAGTAGCCACCCCCTAGTGCCGCCACTGCACCTTACATTCATAATTTCAGCCGGAGGGAGGGGGAGCGGCGCTGCGGAAGAGCAGATTGCCGGTCATCTTCCCTTTACAAGCTTAAAGAATGTATTTATCGTGTGAGTTTGGAAATAAAAGTTTCATATTCTGAAAGCCAAGACTTTGTTTATTTAAAATCAAACAAAACACCCAAACCCCGAAAAAATTGTTTTTTTACGTAAATCCACGTTTATTTTTAAATGAGCCGTTGCGACTTCCGACTGATTTCGATAGAGCGGGTTACAAATGGAGTCCCTGAATTGTACTTGAGTACAGTACTTGACTAAATCTACCTAGTTACTTTAAACCACTGGCATTACAGTAAGTAGTATGTAGTAATATGTTTTTTTGGATGCACTCTTCTAGGTTCTAACTGCAATGTAAAAAGATCTCAATATGCAAGTGTAATAACTGGCGTGTCATTTTTTGTTGGATAACTAGTGGACTGTAACAGAAGCATTTTACTCGCTCACTCATTTGAATAATATCACAGTGTGATTCTTACTTGCTAATGTTTATCACTATTTACTGGCTTCCACGTCTTTGCTCAGCTTGGGAAAAGTCCTTAGTAAGCAGATTTGTTGCAATTGTTGTTACACCATCAGTTTGACCTTCACCATCTGTTGAACTGAGAGCTTCCTGGTGCTGCCTCTGTAACTATCAGAATGATTCTCCTCTCTCTGTTTAAATATGCAACACCAACTCTGTCCTGTGTCTTTCACTCTGCAGACAGTTTGCTCTCTGTATGACTGACTGAACTTTCATGCAATAAATCAAATAGGACAAATACGGCTCAATGGTTTCATAATTTGTTCCACCTTGGATAAATGAAAATGCCACCACATGGACTCTAATACTTTAATCACTTTGTATTTTGTCTCTTTTTCCAGCTTTCAGAGTCCTGATTGTTCCGGGGGGCCGAAGTTCCTGAAAAACAAACAGACGGGAGTGTTTGACATCAAATACACCTACAGTGTCAAATTTGTGGTCGGTACAATAAAATCCCCTTGATTTAATGCTGCATGCTGGATTTTGGAAAAGTGAAAAAACGGATCTAGCCTGTGTAGTTAAGTTGGTTAAAGACTGGACACCTACATCTATTCTCTCTCATTTTTATTCATATGCTCCACACCATATATTCTTACTCCACTTTGAAGGATCGGCCTTCTCAGCCAATATAGGCTACCAAACACCTGACAACATACACTGAGAAGAACATGTCATTTATCACAACACAAGCACATAGACCAGGGCCAATTCATTTCAGCTCAGGGGCACATACAGCCAAATCTGAAAAAGAAGGCCGGACCAGTAAAGTCATAGCATAATAACCTATCAATAACCACACCTCCAAACTGATTCCTTTGTTTTAATGCACAACCTGACATTTCTTAAGAAAAACAAGTGTAATTTCAACTTTATTATGCCTCAATTTATCATTTACACATTACATCTAACAGATCACTGTGTATCTACAAAAACATTTAGTCTCCTCTATCTGGAACTGTAAAATATAGTGTTTTGATCTAAACAACGTGTCAAGATCCAGAAATAATTTTACATTGGTTTCCACATCTGTGTAGTAATCCTAAAACACCACCATACAAACTAAAGTGGGAACTATTAAGGAAGAAGTAATCCCCCTGCCTTGTAAATGTATAAATACAAAATACAGTACAAATTGAAAATTGCAATTAATGTCTTCTGTTATTTTGACACTTGAAGTAAGGTTGCACAACACAAGATGAAATGTCTGCATAGGGAGCCAGGTTTCAATAATTGGCATCATGTTTGGTGATGTAAATTAAGCAGTGAAATGTTAACTGTGAACAAACAGTTTGAACACACACCATTGTCCTCTCACACACACACCTGTCTCTGTGGCAGCTCAGCTGAATCCTGCAGGCTCCACATCCAGCTTTGGAATTTCATTTGTCCTCGCTATAATGTTGTGCTTTGGTTTAGCATTAGATGCATTCATCTGCATTAGCGATGTCCCGATCACCTTTTTTTGCTCCCGATCCGATTCCGATCATTTGGTTTTGACAATCTGCCGATACCGATTTTTCCCGATCCGATCTTTATGCAATGCATTAAGAGAAAAAAAAGGTCACAGATAACGGCTGGTCATCCAACACGATGAATTCAGCTATCTTGGCTGTTATTGTGTTGGCCTTTTCCCTGTTCTGGGGCAGTTTCTCTTTCCTTTTAAAAGTCTCTGAAAGTGTTGGTTGTTTCAGTGCCGTTACCTGAGTGGCCGCTGTGTACTCGCCGTGTTGTTGTTGGTGTTTGTTTCTCAGGTAGCGTATTAGATTGGTCGTGTTGAACGTAGCTCTGTTCTTTCAACCACGCGGAACCTCCGCCTTGTAAACATTGCATCTGGCTGTTACACTGCCTTCGCTTTCAATTTTATAATACTTCCAAACTCCTGACATTTTCTCTGTCCCGACTCCCGAGTCACCAGCTGAACGTAGCCTCTCGTTAGCTTACTGCTACTATTAGACACTGCGCCCACTCTGTTGCCAGATTTCAGAGAAATAAGCAACCAGGTCTATGAAAACAAGCCCAAAGAAAGCAACACATACATGATGTGTAATTTTAAACCAAAACTAAGTCCTCAGGATGACTTTAAAACGTGAACATGGTCATTTTTGTTTTGTAACATTAAATAAAAAAAAATCCGATCCCCGATTTTTTTCCTCCCGATTCCGATCTTTTGAAAATCACGTGATCGGCTCCGATCCCCGATCACGTGATCGAATCGGGACATCTCTAATCTGCATACCTTATATTGTGCGTGCAGCAAAGCCTGACAGAAGGCATGAGTGAAATGATTGAATGTGTCAAACAGCAGATCTACCTTGGGGCAGGAGAGAGACATTGGCATTCCAATTAGACTGCAGATGGAACTTCCCCATATTTAGGTTAATCTAGGATTTTTTTTTTTCCTTTGCAGACTATTTACATGCACAAAAACCCATTCAACACACTACAGGAAATGCCCCCCCAAAAAATAATAGGGCTTCTTTAACATCTTGTGCACTTGTGTGTTTAGGAGGACAAGAGTATACGTTGGGCGTCTAGATGGGACTACATCCTGGAGTCGATGCCTCACACCAACATCCAGTGGTTCAGGTAAGACTGACACACACGGACCCTCATTTTGTGGCTCATATATGATGTTTTTCACAATAATTAGTTGTGGTTTTGAGCCCTTGTTGTATTCCTTCTGCCAGTATTGTTTGGAAGTTCTTTAACAACAAAAGTGGTTGACCCAAAATGAATCTGTAATACGTTTTGAGAGCCTGCAGGGACAGGTGTGGAACGGCTGACCCACGTTTTGCGAGAAAGCTAGATTTAAGATGATCTTCAGTTTGAGACGTTTATTTATCTTGCATTCACCCTTTAAATCACAGCAAAGCAGACCCTGAAACTGTATTTCAACAACAGCAGTGTCTCTTTCTAATCCATAGACACAACAGTCCCACTTCACAACAGCTTTCAGTGAAAGTAGGTTTACAGCAATGGGAAGAATTAACTCAGCCATAAATATTTAGACACCTCACCATCATGTGAAAAACATGATAGAGTCTGTCCCACCCTTTTATAATGATTCAGTCAAACCATTGCTCCACCCTGGAGTAGAGTGGTGCAGGAATGAGTCCTAAAACCTGGTCAGTCATTATCATTTCTGATTCCCTGTTCTCGAAATGAACGTGTTTTTGGTTGGATGCCTTAAATAAGGTCAGAGGTCAACAAATGTATGCTCAAGAAATCATAAAGTGGTGTTTATATTTGGAGATTATCCTGCAGAATAAAACGTTTAAGTATCATAAAGGTGTGTTTGCCGCAGATGATATTTTCTGCAGTTCTTATACACATTTTGTGCAGGGAGCCCCAAGATGGTAACTTTCAGAGCGGCCTACAAAAATATGTCATCACTGCACCATTTTATTAGCCCACAAAAAAACTTGATTTTAGTAATGATACAAAGGGTTTTACACAGGGGGTCCGCGGGGTTAAAAGTTGATACATCAATTTAGCGAAAATGAAGGGCATTTCCCAAGGTATTACATTTTGTAGCTTGTTGTCAATAAGTATATAAATTGTCCAGAGAGGTTGTATTCTACAGTCTGCCTGAATGTAGTCATGGCGTAGGTGTGTCGTGTGATTCTGTGGAGTTTATTGATGGCATCCCGTTGGGTTTGACGTCATCGGAACAGGACGTCGCACGCTCACTGCTTGATAGCGCAAAGGTCCGTTTACGCCGGTTGTTAAACAGCATCGTTATGGGGAAATGCAAGTCTGCGTCCAAGTGGTTGGAAGATAAGGAGGAAGGACAATCAATACTGTATATAGTCAATGTGAGGTGAAGTGTATCGCCAAGGTAACCGGTTAGAACTAAAAGTGGCGATGAGGTCTTAAAATGTATGGAAAGGGTCTTAAAAAAGGTCTTGAAAGGTCTTACATGTGACTTCAGGATTCCTGCATATACCCTGTAACAGCAACAACTCATTTGGCTTTGCTATGTTCCTGTCCCCAGCATCATGAACTCGTTGGTGATCGTGTTGTTCCTGTCTGGGATGGTAGCCATGATCATGCTGAGGACTCTGCATAAAGATATTGCCAGATACAATCAGATGGACTCTGTGGTGAGTAGTACCAGTGGGGGTGTGGTAGCCATTCACAGCACAATGCTCATGTACCTGCACTATAACCTGCACCTGTAACCCTGCTCACATATCTGTATCAGGGTTTCCGTTAGCCGGTAATTACCGGTTTTTAGCTGGTAAAATGTATTAAAAACCGGTAAATTCAAAACCTGACGGTCAAAATGTCTGGTAATAATTAGGGAGGCTCCGATCGATCGGCCGCCGGTCATTATCGGCCGATATTCACTCTTAATAGTTTGATCGGTGCTCTCTATAAAGGCCGATCAGGAGAGCTGGATCTGATCGATATGGACATAAACGCGAGTGAAGTGTAACCGGAGCGAGAGAGAGATCAGATCAGCTGCTGAGTCTGACCGAGACACGCAGCTCTGCAGAATCACCTGAAGCCCCGCCCTCTGTTTAGCGAGCTGCAGGAGCTGCATGAGAAACTTACGGGCTGTCAGGAGAGAGAGGGAGGGAGGGAGGGAGAGGATCCGTTTCTCCCGTGTTATTATTCAAATGTAATGTAAACTTTTGAATAATGTACGTCATCTACTACAAATAGTTTGTTTGAATGTAATAATTATGTTGTTTGTTGTTTGTGGAATCATTTATTGAAAAATGAATCTGAATTTTTCGATCTGTTACGATTATAAACTGAAGCAATATAAAAATGAGCCCCGTGAACTGAGTTTTAAGCAGAAGCATATCTGCTCATAGTCCGGTAATTACCTGCTAACGGAAACTCTGCGACACAACTCTTATTATTATTATTATTGAAATATGACCGGTAACTTTCAAATTTGTCCGGTAAAATAAATTCTGCCCGGACATTTGACCGGCGAGAAAAAATCCTAGCGGAAACCCTGATCTGTATATATGTACATTCACAGTCAGAGTTTAACTCATGTCTTTTTTGTTATTTCTATTCATACTGTTAAAACATGTTTTTTACGTTATTCTTTTTATCCCTGTGTATATTATTCTGTTGCTGCTTACACCTACGGGGGGATCAATGAAGGTCCACCTTAACTCTCTTCTCTTGTGTTCTGCAGGAGGATGCTCAGGAGGAGTTTGGATGGAAGTTGGTCCATGGAGATGTTTTCCGACCTCCAAGGAAGGGAATGCTGCTGTCGGTTTTCCTCGGCTCTGGAACCCAGATCTTCATCATGACCTTCATAACCTTGTGTATGTCTTTTTATGTATATTACCTTACCGATTGTCTAGTAGAATTGAAAACAAATCATATTAATCGCAGTACAGTGGTAAACGGTTATAAAGAAATCCCCACTTTACACATAAAGAGGCCCTATAATGCTTTTTCTCTTTCCTGTAGTGTTCGATAGGTTTTAGTGCATGTAAATGGTCTGCAAAGGCTCAAATCCCTGTTACCTCCAGAACACCCCAACCACC
Organism: Pseudochaenichthys georgianus; assembly: GCF_902827115.2. Lineage (NCBI taxonomy): Eukaryota > Metazoa > Chordata > Actinopteri > Perciformes > Channichthyidae > Pseudochaenichthys > Pseudochaenichthys georgianus. Next base: position 5,555,718 of record NC_047517.1, on the reverse strand, counting down.
CCCTAATATGAACCTGAAAAGGGGGATAATAGGATCCCTTTAAACAAAAAATATAGCAACTATTATTAGCTTACCCCAGATATCTGTATTACTTTTTATCTTTGATAGGTTGACAATAACTGTCAGTAAAAGGAAGGTCGCAGATATGTTTCAGGTCATTTAAAAACTGTAAATGAGCACGTTTAAGTTTATTTCTAGACTGAAAAATGTCCCACTGAGTACATGCCTTGGTCCCAATTGTTTTATTGACTTGGTTGAGTGTTCAGCTGAAATATGAGCGGATGCCCTGACCTCTACTGTATAACTGACTCACTTCCTGTATCGTGTAATAATGCTCTTTGTCCCCTCTGCAGTCTTCGCCTGTCTGGGGTTCCTCTCTCCAGCAAACCGAGGCGCTCTGATGACCTGTGCTGTGGTTCTCTGGGTTCTCCTGGGAACTCCTGCTGGATATGTGGCTGCTCGCCTCTACAAATGTAAGTGAGAGAGGAAGTGTTTCAGGAGAAAGAAATCCCATGTAGGGCTGCAGTTATTGACCATTTCATAATACAGTTGGGTTAATGTCTTCAATTTTTTTCCTTTTTTTATTTATATTCGGTCAACATGCTTTTTTTATTTGCCATGTCAGCTTTTGGAGGAGAGAAGTGGAAGACCAACGTCCTGCTGACAGCCTTCCTCTGCCCTGGGTGAGACAACACACATGAGAAAAGAAAAGACTCAGCACCTGATCCTGTCCTTCATTAATCATAAATATCTCCCCCCCCCCCCCCCCCCCATCTCTGCAGGGTGGTGTTTGCAGATTTCTTTGTAATGAACCTGATCCTCTGGGGGGAAGGGTCTTCAGCAGCCATGCCATTTGGGACCCTGGTAGCCATATTGGCTCTTTGGTTCTGTATCTCAGTGCCACTCACATTTCTAGGCGCATACTTTGGCTTCAAGAAGGCAGTAAGTGAACATCCAATCATTCCTGATACATTTTTCTAATTGCGGTCATACTGTATACCCACAACAGCCCCTGGTAGAACACCACACACACAGACTGTAATATGCCTGATGGGAAATAACCCACATTAATATAAAACGTTGTGCCCTTGTTTCAATTTTTTTTTTAAATGTATTTACAATCTGCAAACATTACCGGCCACTTCAATATTTGTATATGGTCACTTTAAAACATATATTCTGCACCTATCTGAATGTTTGATTCTCTCTCTTGTGACTGGTGTTTTCAGGGTATTGAACACCCCGTGCGGACCAATCAGATTCCTCGTCAGGTCCCAGAGCAGTCCTTCTACACGAAGCCTCTCCCTGGTATCATCATGGGGGGCATCCTGCCTTTTGGATGTATATTTATTCAGCTCTTCTTCATACTAAACTCCATATGGTGAGAATGAAGGAAAAGACTTATGGCATGGAATACATCTTGAGGGGTCGTTTTTGATACTCAATTGTGTGTATGTATATTTAAAGGGGACCTAATATGCAAAATGCACTTTTTGATGTATTTTATACATAAATATGTGTCCCCTGTGTATAAGGAGACTCACAAAGTTTCAGAAAATACAACCCTCTCTTTTCCTCCTTACCCACATCTCTAAAAAAACAAAAACAAAACGGGAGTGCAAACGAGCAGATCCAGGATTTGGCTCCTATGACGTCATTGGTCAAATGTGGCACACGTGACACGTCCCAACCTGTCGTCTCTGTCTACAGTCGTCTAGCTGAACTGAACCCCCTCCCCAGCTGTGTGTCTGTGTATTCAGCAGGATGTCTGCAGGAGGAACTTGGAGTAAAGTTGTTATATATAATACATATAATGGCACTGTTCTCGAAGTAAACACTTAAAGATCAAATGCAACGATTTTTTTATAATTGCCAGTAAAATCGAAATCATATAGCTACAACACTATCTAAGATATTGCAGTATTAAAATCGGAGATAATATGCGTCTGGCAATGCGCAATATTTATTTTGTTCAACCCCCAACACCAAGTCCGACGATTTATTTCTCAGCCGCTTGTCTCCGCAAGATGGCGTCGCGTGACGTCAGAGTGTACAAACATATTTCCACCTGGCTTATCTCTCACAGCTGCTTCCGCCGATAGTACAACTTAGTTTCGTTATCATGTCTGATTCTGAGTAGACTATAGACTAAAAGCTTTAGGAATCCAAACTATAACATATAATAAGTACCCTGTATCAAGATTGATGCAAAACAAGTGAAATTTGACCTTTTTAGAGAGGTTTAGAAAAATAAAGTCCAGGCGACCTCTGGGTAATTTGGGAACCATCAGTTCCATTTGAACTTTTTCACTGTAAAAATCATTTTATTACTTTGAATTATCACTATAGGTATTCATTCCATCCAAATACAACTGTTGTGAAAAAAAACAAAAACATACTATCTTCTTAGCCCCATGGACCCGAAATCGCGTCATTTGCAGGAAACGACGTCTAAGGAACCTTAACATTTAATAAACTATGAATATTTTATATCCATATAACGGGAAAAAACTCATTTAACTGATCTTTTTCATTTTTTTTTTTTTAAAACAATGCTAACAGTGAGCCTCTGAATTAGCCCCAAGCGAAAAATGCTAACCTATTACTGCATTACTGAGTTTTGTATCAATAAAAAGCTTTAGTAAGCATGCTAACACTCAGAGCTAACGCTGTACTGGAGAGAATATGTGTAACGTAATGTCCTTGCGGTAAACCCTGAGAGAGAGAGAAACGTTTGAGCTCCATACTGTTTCAGAAATAAAGCTTGAAGTGGTTGGCATTTAATCACGGCAGCGTTTAGCTGAGTTTCTCCCGGTAGAAAACTCTCTTAGCCGGGAAACGCTGCGTGATGCTACAAAGGGGCGTGGCTAGCAGCAGCTGTTCCATTTAAAGCTACGTTCACAGAATCAGCCTGTTTGGAACAGGGCTGGAATAGAGAAGTATGAGGCATGGCTACAATGGGTGATCTTTTTGGCATTTTAAGCAAAAAGCTTCTCAGGCATGTCTTGTATAGGTATTAGGGGTGTAACGGTACACGTACCCGTACCGAAATTATTCGTTACGGGCCCTTCGGTTCGGTACACGTGTGTACCGAAGTGTACCGAACGCATATAACGTTAAACGTAAAAAAATGAGAACGTGAACAACTTCTTGGAAGCATTCTCAGGTGCTGCGTCGCAGCATTCAGAGTAATTTGCTCCCAATGTGTTCAACGCGTCATAGAGCGAGCAAGTCATTTCATTGGACGAGCTGGACAGAGGGATGCGTTCAAATGTTGTCAGTAATTTGAGGAACTGTCGAAATGGCGAACGCAGATAAAGTTGAGCTCGAAAATCCTCCAGCATCATTGAAGTCTCCGGTTTGGGAACATTTTGGTTTCGCAGTTACGTACAAGGATGACGGACAAAGACAGGTGGACCGAACCAAAGCTGTTTGTCGGCATTGTTCAACTAACATTGGTTACGCGGCTGGCAATACATCAAACTTGCACACTCATTTGAAAAGGCATCACCCAAACGTGAATATCACCGGTACCAAAAGACTGAAGTGCAAACCCAACTCCCACTAGCATTTAAGCCTCCACCACTCGCAGAAACTTCAGACCGAGCCAAAGCTATTACAAACGGCAAATATCCTTATGTTGCCATGTTAGCAAAGCGCTACCTGGCTGTATCTGCTACCTCTGTCCCTAGCGAGAAGGTTTTCTCCACAGCAGGAGACATTGCTAGTGCCAGCAGATCTCCCCTTTCGGCAAGCAATGTGGACAAGTACATTTTTCTTTAAAACAACATGAAAATACAATGACAAGCAAGTCATAATGTCAAACTGGCTGCTTAGATACTAGTACAGTACAGTTCAAATACAGATTATTTCAGTTAATCGAAAAGCTGCACCTTAATGTTTATGTTATTATATTTTATATTTATTTGAGTGAATATTCATAGTTTAATAATAATTAAAAACCCAAAACTAATAGTTTATGTTTTGTGAGTACTAGTACAGTAAAGTTCAAATATAGATTATTTCAGTTCATCGAAATGCTGCACCTTAATGTTTATTTTATTATATTTTGTATTTATTTGAGTGAATACATTATTCAGTTTAATAATCATTTAAAAAAAATATGTTATGTTTTGTGATAATTTTTTCTGCTGTACCGAACCGAACCGTGACCTAAAAACCGAGGTACGTACCGAACCGAAATGTTTGTGAACCGTTGCACCCCTAATAGGTATGGCCCTACAATATATGTTTCAAATATAGCATAATAGGTCCCCTTTAAGTATGTGGCTTACTGTTCACTCTATTCGGAGCTGTGGGGAGTCTGTAAAGGGTGACTCACAATCTGAAGCCTCAATACATTAACATGTAATAATAAAAAGACATTCTACATATAAAAAGTAGGAAGCAAGATTATGCAACTGCACAAGCTTTTTCTCATCTTGAATATTTAGAATGAGTATGACAAATATAACAGAATATGATCAAAAATACAAACATTGTTACATGTGTCTTTAAAACAAACTTTGCCCATACTCGTGTTCTATGATGTAATGGGACATTTATTTATTCGTTTTGAACTACATTGTAATGAAATATATTTTATCAGTGGAACTGTATACATGACTGGAAATGACCTGGCTTTTCATTCAACTCTGACAGTAGATGTAAACCCTGAAATTCTGATAGGAGGCAGGGGACTTTTGAGCCATGTCATAATGAACCCACCACAGAGGAAAGGCCTCAAGACAATGATCTGAAACCACAAAGGCAGCACAGTGACGATACCATGCAGTGATGTGTTTACTGGTTTGTACTGACTGTAGTAATCTGCGCTGTCCTGCAGGTCCCATCAGATGTACTACATGTTCGGCTTCCTCTTCCTCGTCTTCATCATCCTGGTCATCACTTGCTCTGAGGCCACCATCCTTCTCTGCTACTTCCACCTCTGTGCTGAGGTAAGCTGCAGATCAATGACACACAGAAATATCATTATCATCTTCAGGGATGATATTAATACTGATGTTTGTTTAAACAAATCTATTGAGTGTGACCAGTGTTTTATTGCAGATTGTACCATCATGGAATGAATGGAGCCCCTTTAGGCCCAGGAGCTTCAGACAGGATGTCTTCATATTAGATTAGATTAATTATTCCTCATTTTGAAAATGTTTTGTTACAGCAGCTTAAATAAACAGGTAACATATACATGTCATCAGGAGAAGATAGATGTCTATAGAGGATTTTGATCAAATAAATATACAATATACAGTAATTTGCTATTCACTATAATACACCAACCTTCCACCAACAAAAAATATAAACATAGGATTCTAAATACATTATACAAGTGTACAAAGTAGTTGCAGTTTTAAATGACTATTTAAATGCAATAAGTCACATTGTGAGAACAAAATAATTGAATGAATGAAATAGAAACTTAATTTTGTACTGTGATTGAACTCAGCAGCTGTACGGCTCTGTATGACGGGGCCACTCACTCCTCCACTCTTCCAGTCAGGGTCTTCATTTACTAAACGGCGTTTCTCCCCCCCTCCTCTCTGCTGTGCCCCCTCAGGACTATCACTGGCAGTGGCGCTCCTTCCTGACCAGCGGCTTCACGGCGGTATACTTCCTGATCTACGCCATCCACTACTTCTTCTCCAAGCTGCAGATCACGGGGCTGGCCAGCACCATCCTGTACTTCGGATACACCATGATCATGGCCCTCATCTTCTTCTTGTTCACTGGTGGGTGTCATACAAACAAGGCAATGAGGGGATTGATGTAGCAGCAGCACGCAACAATCATGAGTGTTTTTGGGGGTTAAACATTTGTTCTCTTCTGTTTTATTACTGATGGAATGTTTCGATCAATCATCATGTCTTGACTGATAAAACAGTATCTGAAGGCAGAGGATATCAAGTCTAATGTATATGTTGGTACTGGATTCAATTCCAGAACTAAAGTAGATGACAGAGCAGTGGTATGGCTGGAAGCTAATATGATTAACGAGTTGTTCCCATCTGATTAATATACAGCTCTGGAAAAAATTAAGAAACATCCCAAACATTTTCTTAAATCTCAATCTCTACATGTATGGCAGCCATTCCATTCCAATGTCTGTTCAATTCCAACACAGTAGTTGACAGTAGTTTATAGAACAAAATAAAACAATCTTTTATTTGACTCAAACACATAGCTATAGCGAGTAAAACCAGAGAAACTGATAATGCTGCAGGGGTCTCTTCATTTTTTCAAGAGCTGTATGTAGCAATGAACCTATAGAGTTACATCTCACTGCCAACGAAACCAGAATGTAGATGCTAAATAAAGAAATAAAACAGAAATACAAACTCAAGATTAAACTGCTAATCTTACGCAGGAAAAATGTCCAGGAAAGAGTGTCCTTAACGTTGGTTTATTTTGTAGTATTCCAATAATACAATACCTAAAGAACCATGGCTCCCCATGTGGATTCTCCGATGGTTTCCCTGGTAACAAACCTTGGCCAATCTGATTCGCCAATCAAACCTCCTGTCTCCAATATATAATAATCACCAGGTGAAACCACCTTCAAAATAAAAGCATAACGAATTACTTTGACTAAAATAATTACAATAAATAATGATTAATTTCATATAAACAAAAACAGCTAGAAAATAAAGGTTTAATTATTAAATAAAATGATTCAATGTGTTTCATTTCTCTGTTCTCAGGCTCCATCGGCTTCTTCGCCTGCTTCTGGTTTGTCACCAAGATCTACAGTGTGGTCAAAGTGGACTGAAGGACACACACACACACGCACGCATGCACACACACGCACGCACGCATGCACACACACACACGCATGCGCGCACACACACACACACACACACACACACACACACACACACACACACAGAGACTGTACATGTCTGGAGGTTGCTTTTTCCCATGAACCTCTGGAACATTGAACATTTCCCTTCACCCTCCTTTTCAAGCAGAGACACTCTGCTGCCGACGTCTCTCTGTGTGCCTAAACTGTTTTTTTTTTGTGTGAACATGTGTACTCTGGGTTGTAATTTTGAACATACTTCCTGTATCTGCCTATAATCTGAATGAAACTAATCATAACTCTACACGCGTGTTCCCAGAATCTTACTCACCACAGAGGGCAGTGAGACACTTCATGTTAGGTTGGTCCCATCATCCATGCACTCTGAGTTAAACATGTAGAGATCGGTAGTGAGACAAATAAAGCTGAGGGTCTGCTTCTTAACAAACATGTTCACACGTGTGAAATGTGCGCCTGTCTCTGAATTGTGGGCAAAGATTTGCACAGTCTTGTCCAGGATGTATTCAGTTCTGAGAAAAAAAGATTCTGCAAAGGCCTTGAAAATAAAATGGCGACAGTTTGAAAGCTTCCTTATAAAAACAATCCAAGTAAGTATTATACTCCTGATCTGACAGAAAGCCAGTCCCACTTTGGGAAACTGAGGATACACCCCCGGCCTGTTCCCCAGGGTCTACCTGTGGTTACCTCGGGGAAGCAGTGGTTCCATCCGCTCCCCAGCGAGGTCCCGCTCAGCTTCAGTACTATCTCCATGTGTGTTCAGTGTGCTAGGAGCAAGGAATGATGTGATGCACCAGAACAAACCCGTCTGTGTGAGTTTCACTTCATGTGGTTTGTTCCCAAGCTCAGTCGGGGGGTGTCTACCTCTTTAGTTAAGGGTCACAAATGTTACCTCAACCAGTGGTTAGACACTCATTAAGCTAAAGCTGTAGAGTTTAGAAAATCATTTGAGAACTGTGTGTCACCAGATTTAAGAAAAGCAACTTTAAACTCTGAGCTTGAATTCATCACCTGGTGAAAGGATGGCCCCTCCCTCCCCATCAGTACCCACACATTATCAAACTTCAACAAGTCGGCAATACATTTTTCCACTTTGCTGTGAGAGTTCAAACGGTTTAAAGATCTGACCACCAGCTGACTGACTGCTTACTCATGTATTTTCAGCTCATGTCAGTTTCTGAGTGTCAGTTAGACTGCTCGGTGTATAAAGTGATTCAGTCAAATGAGTCGGAGGCTTCACGATGACCTGTTTAGCTCTGGCTTTTTCAACATTTCTTGTAAATAACAATCCAATACGTACTGTATGATGTTTTCACATGATATATTCCTAAAGCCAAAGAGAAGCATGGATTCATTCATTCTCTTTGTAGTTCAATTAGGAATCCTAGATTAAACCTGGTTGAGTTGTTTTGGTGTGTCTGTTTCTGACTTAATAACCCCATTCCCGGTATCAAGATGGAGACGTTATGAAAACATGGAGTTAGAGCAGGATGATGGCACCAGGGACTGGACAGTAATGCTGGGTTTATATATTCCTGTAATATCTCTGTCATCAACGCTCCATTTGAACTCCTGACTGGTCTATAATGCGGCTTTCACACCAGCGCTTTTCAGGCTCTAGCTCCGAGCCGGAGCTGAAAAGGCGCTGGTGTGAAAGGGGCATAAGAGAACAATTCTAAAGGTGGTTCTCACACAGTGTATTCTAATGAGCCTGTGTGTGACAGGAAGTGGAGCTACATCTGAAGGTCTTGTTGAATGACAGTTTGTCTTGTGTGTGTGCACGCTCTGAAGAAGTGAGATGTCTTTTGATTATCTGGCCTAGTGCTTCAGACTGGCTGTTACATGTGATTTAGCTAACACTTACATACACTTCATTACCGTAGAGCAGGGGTGTCGAACTCAATTTCATCTCCAGCCACATTAGCATCCTGGTTGCACTCAAAGGGCCAGTTTTATATATAAGACTATATAAAATAATGTATTATATTACATGATTGCCTCTGCATTGGATTATTATCGGATAGGGTAATAACTTCATAATTAACTACGTCTGAAAGCAGAGGTCTAGGGCAAATAATTGGAAGTCTCTTCAGTGAGCATTTGACAAAATGATAAAAAAGAAAGGCAAATTCTGGGGAAAAAAGTCAAAATAAAAGAAGCATAAATGACATTTTGAAAAATAAAGTGAAATTTTTAGAGAAAAAGTCAGATTCTAAGAAATGAATATTTTGAAGATAGTAATAGTAAAATTCTGAGAAAAAAGGCTAATTTGAGATGTATTGTGGGACATGTAGTTTATGGGCTATGTGCTTCTGTAAATCGGCATGTAACCGTATAATAAACAAATTATGTTCTTTGCTAGCTCTAGTGGGCCACAGAAAATGAAGTCACGGCCGGATTTGGCCCCCCTGCCGTAGAGTATGGAGCAGTTTGGGGTTCAGTATCCAGCTGAGGACACATTGACTGCAGGGGCAGGGGATCAGACCACTGACCCTCTGATTGCTAGGCTCCCACTTCCCCCTGAGCCACAGCAGCATGGTCATATGTGACCTGGCTGGTCTACCTGCATGTGCGATCCGACCTCTGCAGCTCATCCAGAATGCAGCGGCTCGTCTGGTCTTCAACCTTCCTAAATGTTCCCACACCACGCCGCTCCTCCGCTCCCTCCACTGGCTTCCGATAACAGCTAGAATCCACTTCAAGACAATGGTACTTGCGTACCATGCTGCGAATGGATCTGGCCCTTCCTACATCCAGGACATGGTTAAACCGTACACCCCAGCACGTGCACTCCGCTCTGCATCAGCCAAACGACTCGCTGCACCATCGCTGCGAAGGGGACCCAAGTTCCCATCAGCAGAAACACGTGGGTTTGCTATCCTGGCTCCAAGATGGTGGAATGAGCTCCCCATTGACATCAGGACAGCAGATAGCTCACACACCTTCCGGCGCAGACTGAAAACTCATCTCTTTCGACTCCACTTCGAGCGATAGAATGACTAACAAAGCACTTATATACTAATAAAGGGCTGGCTTATCGAAAGCCAGTTGAGTAGCACTTGACATGTTTTTGCTCTATGAAGCCTGGTGTACTTATATGATTCTGTTTTCTTCAAGTTTGTATTTTGTTGGTCGAACGCACTTATTGTAAGTCGCTTTGGATAAAAGCGTCAGCTAAATGCAATGTAATGTAATAAGATGAAGAGTCTACAACTGTTCCTAAAAGCTGAGGGACATTTCTTATCAGGGGTTGCCATTTATAATGTAAGCTTTAACAACCAATATATCAATCATAACAGCAGTCCATTTTAAATCATGATTATTGATCGAATTTTTTTTTTCACATTTAGAGGACACAACAAATGAGAAATTACAAAGTGTGTTCTTTTTATGCAACTAAATAAAAAATGATTAAAAATGGGAGAACCAAACCGGGTGGAAGTCAGTTGAGAGAAGATGACAAACCAGCAGCAACAAAATAAAAGTATTAGTGATTCCCAAAGAGGATGACTGACTTTATCTACTGAGGATCAAAGACCTTGATTTGCTTTTTGAAGCTCTCAATGGAGACAGAGGGAACAGGTGTGTTGCTTGTTTTACAGTAAGTTCAAAAGTAACTTTATTTATTGTGAGCCTTTAAAAAGAAATGTGGGAAACAGAAAAGTCTTTATTGGAGTCTTTATTTCCTATATATGCTTTTTAGGCACACACACTTTATGCCAGATTAACACAGGACACCACATGGTTCATAGAAAATATTAATCTCATTTATTTATTTTTTTAATCAAAGTTCTATTACATTAATTACAGATGAAAGATGTTTGCAAAAGTGCTCTCTGTCTCTAATAAGGAAAACCTAACCTAAATCATCACTGGTCGTCACATTATTGTTTAACAGATGGAAGTTGGTTGTAATATAAATACTCCGGTTCAGTGAGGTCTGATCAAGGCTGGACCTGCACCATGGAGACAAATGGACCCCCCCCACAACAGGAAACCTGACTCCAGAGCACAGGATGGAAACCAGAACATTCTCCAGTCTAAATCTAACGGTTCATTTAGCAGTTCATTCAGTTACAGTTGGAAGAATGAGCACAGCATCTTTACTGTAATTGAGATATCGGTCTCTTAAAATGTCTAAAGAAAAAGAACATTTGGAAGAGTCACGAGCAGCTTACACACCAAAGGGCCAAGTCCATATTATTGGAAGCAGACATAAAAACCTTGGCATATAACTGAAACTATCTGCAAGGCAAACAGCATGAAGGTGAAACGGGACAATATTTTGAAATGTGGTTAAACTGACTCCAAAAACAACACAAACAATCAGGTCTAGAAAACACACTCAACAGAAGCATGGCCAGATGTACAGGAGGTCTGTGTGCAGCTGCAGGGTTAGTGTTACATGTGGAGCAGACTGCTGAGTCATGGTGGTGAGGGGGGGGGCTCCGGAGAGTAACCACTGGCAACATGATGGAGCGTCTGTTATTGTCCAGTGTGGATCCTCCTCTGAGGACTCAGAGGGGGTAAGGCTCTTCCTGGTGATGATGTCACACGACAAAGGTCAAGATTTATTCTAGCTCTACCAGCAGGTCTCCCTCTCCCACTGTCTCCCCCGCCTTACAGTGCACACTCTTCACCTGGAGGACAGGAGACGCACACACACACACACACACACACACGGGTGAAAATTAGGCCAATTCAGAATGTTAATATTTTACATGTTTCATTAAAATCTTCTCCACCTGATCATTTATCACTTTGGCAACTATTTGGTGGACCTTATATTCATGAGTAGGGATCCACTGATTTTAGCAACAAGCCTTATAATCTATGAACTAGATTAGTTACGAACAATGATGACTGTTAGTTCTCTGTCACTGTTCATGTTGTTACCTTTGCGCCCCTGGCAGCAGTCAGACTGTTCTGCATCTTCATGGCTTCAATCACACAGATCTCCTGACCCTCTGCAACCTACACACACACACACACACACACACACACACACACACACACACACACACACAGTTTCAGTCAAAAAGAACAATGGCTGAGTAGTGTTCCAGTCCACCCTGTGAGTCTGCAGCTACATTACAAACACTGATCAAAGCCCCTTGTACACTCTGCGACCGTGAAGTGAAATCCACATTAGCCGAGTGCTGCCTCGGCTAATACTGTCACTCCCATGGCTGAACAGAGCGGTGAGTGATGACAGATTTTTGAAGGCCAACCTGGGCACTAGAAGTGCAAGGCGTCCCTCGATAAAAAAGAAAATGGGATTTTTCCAAACAATATATTGTATATACATCTTTAAAAAAATACTTCCACTTCCCTTGTCTGGAAGTCAATGTTTTTGGGATTGTGTTATTGGTTGGATGCCTGAAATAGTCATTGACACAAGCTGAAGAGATGGTCTCATTATGTTGTGGAAAAATGTGAACAAGCCCAACATTAGCCTTTAGCTTAGCAGTGGCTCAGTCAGTAGGGGCTTGGACTGTGGGTCTCAGGGTCGGTGACCAGACCTCAAATATGAGTGTACCTGGAGAGCTCCCAGTTCACCTTCTGGGCCCTGTGATGCCCCTGAGCAAGGCACTGAATCATACAAGTCTTTTTTAATATGTGTAGATTATCCTGCTGAACAAAATGTGTAAGTAAAACGTGTTTGCCACAAATCCTTTTTTATGCAATATTCTAAAAAGCAATGGAAATATCCCGTTGCTCTTTGTCGAGGCAGCCCTTGAGATGCTAACTTCCAGTTGGCCGACTAAAAAGGGAAACAACTGGGAAAGACATGTCTTGATGGAGCTGGATTTGTGCGTGTTGAAACAGGAAAAGGGCAAGTCAAAACTGAAGCACACTTTTGTGTAAAACTTCACTTTATGCTTTAACATCAATATTTCCTTTCATTGGAACTCAGAGGCCAAACTAAGAAGGACAGACAGAGGTCACAGAGCATGGCAGTTTGCAGTGTACCCTGGAACACGGATCAGTCCGGTGACCCCGGGTACAAATAAGAACCGTCCACTGTGGCTGCCGGTGTGTAAAGCTCATCATGTGTTACCGTGTCTCCAGGCTTGACGGACACAGCCACCACGGTGCCCGGCATGGGGGAGCGCAGGAGGCTGCTGGTATCCTCTGGAACCTTCTCTGGCATGTAGGAGTTCAACTTTGCAGCCAGCTTAGACAGAACACGGATCTTAAACTGGAGACAGAAATACAGAGGATGAGACACAGAGCAAAGTGTGTTTGTTTGCAGGTCTCGGCAGATACCAGGTAGAATGTAGAAGCACATGGTCCCTGGACAATTTGTACATAAAGTCTTTACTTTTTAATGAGATTATATGAGTATCATTTACGACACATTCATGCAGAGAACGTGAGCTAAAGTCAACAGCTACTGTTTATGTTTCAATGTTTTACCTCCCAACAATGTGTTCATTGGAGCGTTCATGGGGCTCAGTGTCTTGTCCAATGGAAACTTGGATTGAACCGCTGCTCCTCTGATTGGACTCCCCTTTACCCCCCGAGCCACTGATGTGTTGTATGTGCTCATCTCATCGTAAACCCCTTTGTTTGGAGTTCATACATTCACTGTAATCATTCACATACTATTGATCAGTAGGCTGCTATACTAAGTAAGTATAAGTACAAGTACTTATACGACTCAGTTAAGAACCAGTATGTGGAACTTAATGACAGATTTAAATCAACATTATCTTAAAACAACATGATAGCTACACAACTCCCACCCATGGTTCTCGTCATCGCTGAAGACCCTCCGGCCCCCCACCTGCTCCTCAGAGGCCTCTGGCTGAGGTTAGAATGACCTTTGATCTCTGTGTTTGAGAGTTGGAAGCCAACACTACACTCTGCATTAACGCCTTCTGAGACAGCAGCCTGTGTGATGAAGTGTTGATACTAGGGCTGTCAAGTTCAAGTTCACGCGTTAATACAAAAAAATTAACGCCACTAATTATTTTAACGTGATTAACGCGTGTGCATTTTTTGTCCTCGGCCGCCCCGTAGTTTCAGAGCGCATCGAGTTTAGAATACAGTCTATTCCACACCGGAGACTATTGGACACACACACACACACACACACACACACACACACACACACACACACACACACACACACACGTTGATAGGAGTATTCAAAACTTGAAAAATATCCCTCTAAGGTACATTTAGAACAGATCAAAAATGTGCGATTTAATCGACTGACACAGCCCTAGTTGATACACAATTAAAGTGTGTGTCGACATCTTACCGATGTGCCCTTGTACTGCAGGTCAATCCTTCCTGAAGCATCTCTGGACAGACACTGAAACAGAAGACAACAGATCATCAGCACTGCATCAGACGTCTCTAAAGTTTCATCTGTTATAGGTTCTTCAGCCCTCACCACGCTCTGTGTGGTAAATAAGATATGGTGTGTGTGTGTGTGTGTGTGTGTGTGTGTGTGTGTGTGTGTGTGTGTGTGTGTGTGTGTGTGTGTGTGTGTGTGTGTGTGTGTGTGTGTGTGTGTGTGTGTGTGTGTGTGTGTGTGTGTGTGTGTGTGTGTGTGTGTGTTACCTGTAGCATCCTGTGTGTGCCATTGATGCTGAGTGGCAGCAGGGGGGAGGCCAGGTTCCACAGTCCACTGACCTCCACCTGTTCTCCATCCACCTCCACCTGCAGAGACACAGACAGTCTACTGAGAGGTGTCCAGATGCACACTGATGAAGACTACGGTGACATGCTGAATGTTCTTCATCTCATCCTCTGCAGCTCAGGTTTGGACACAGTTGATAACATGATAATGCTTTATATGACAACCCACAAACGTGAACTAGCATGCGTGTTTGATGGTGACCTTCTTATCCTCGGGCTTCAGGGACACTCGTTTGTCGTAAACAAAGATGTTAGATATTTCCTTTGTCCCTGGATGCTTATTAGATACTCACAGTATAAACATTCCCTGACTTGGTGACCTCCACAGAGTGCTTCCCCTCCTCCAGCTCCACCACCAGGTCCCAGCGGCTCAGCTCCACAGGGGCCGAGGACACCCTGCAGCTCAGATGAAGATTCATTCAATAAGAGATCTCTCCATGTTGAAATAGGCTCAGTGACAGTCAGTGTTTTCCATTTGGCTATGTTGATAACGTGGTGAGAAATATGGACTCTGTGTATCAGACAGTGGTGTAAAGTAACAAAGTACATTTACTTGAGTACTGTACTTGAGTACAATTTGGAGATATTTGTAATTTACTTGAGTATGTTTTGCTACTTCGTACTTTTACCCTAGTATTCAGAGGTACATGGTGTACTTCTACTCCACTGTATCTAATCCCTTTAGTTACTTTACAGATGAATGATGTGAAATATAACCAAGTGTTGAGTCAGACTTTAGTTCCACCTGGAGTGAATCCACCAGCTACCCTGCAGTCTACAAAGTACTTCAGACTAGCTGCACCTTCACCAGCTACCCTGCAGTCTACAAAGTACTTCAGACTAGCTGCACCTTCACCAGCTACCCTGCAGTCTACAAAGTACTTCAGACTAGCTGCACCTTCACCAGCTACCCTGCAGTCTACAAAGTACTTCAGACTAGCTGCACCTTCACCAGCTACCCTGCAGTCTACAAAGTACTTCAGACTAGCTGCACCTTCACCAGCTTTGAGAACACTTTCATGATCAATCATTATAAAACACATCATATATATTATTCTGAAATGGACCAATCTGCACAACGACTACTTTTACTGTCTTTCACTATATTTTGATGAGAATACTTTTCTACTTTCACTTGAGGAACATTTTGAATGCAGGACTTTTACTTGTAACTCCTCCCACCTCTGGTAGCAGATTAGGCCCTATACTGGATCCCCCCCCCCATGGATCTGTGGCCCTCACCTGAGGTCCCCCAGCAGCCTCTGGGAGCGCAGCTGAGCGGTGATGTGCAGCGCTGCAGCAGACGCCAGCAGCTCCCTGCGACTGTCGGCCCCCAGCTGCAGACCCTTAAAGCCTTCTGGGTAGACCTCCGGCAGGAAGTTGGTGGTGATGTCACCAGAGATGAATCGGGGGTGGGTGATGATCTCCCGCAGGAGGGCGATGTTGTGGGTGACACCTGGAGAGAAAGTGACCAAACTTCACTACAGGAAGACACATATGCACATTTAAAAAGTGTCTTTGTGTCTTGGCAGACCTCTGTGAAGGTGTGTGTGTGTGTACCTCTGATCACATAGTTGTCCAGAGCGTCCTCCATCTTTGACAGGGCTTCTGCTCGCGTAGCTCCATATGTAACCAACTGCAACACACACACACACACACACACACACACACACACACACACACACACACACACACACACACACACACACACACACACACACACACACACACACACACACACACACACACACACACACACACACACACACACACACACACACACACACACACACACACACACACACACACACACACACACACACACACACACACACACACACACACACACACACACACACACACACACACACACACAGCGTTAAGTCTATACAACAACTGAACTCTGGCCAGCAGGCCGCTCCATAGCGTCTTGAGTTGCTCTTTGTGCCCCACCCATTTCTCCTCCTCTAAAGCACCGTCTCACTCGTCGTCTCTGTACACTTTGTTCTCTGGGGTACCTGGAGGATGCTGATTTCAAACTGTAATTATTCTGCTTACTCAAATGTGAACTGTTTATTCTACCGTTTAATGACAATGTACACTGCCTTCCATTCTGTATATTGGTATTGTGTATTCAATAGATACTCTATAGATATATTGTATATCTTTCACTATTGGTATATATTGACTTTTTTGTTTAATTATTGTTGTTTTAATTCATGTGCATATCTAACCTACATGCTGCTGGGACAAAATCATTTCCCAAATTGGGATCTATAACTGATATAACACTATTATATCAGAGGAAATTATTGCAAAATCATAATTTCATAGTCTTTCTTTCCTAAAAAATAAGAAACAAACCGTTTACAAATCCATTTATATCCAATACTCCCACACCTTAGAGATCATGGGGTCGTAGTAGATGCTGATGTCACTTCCCTCCTGGATGCCGCTGTCCACACGGACCTGATGGAGCGAGGAGAAGATGGTCAGACTAGTGGGTGGTGTGGGAGAGAAGACCACAAAGTACAGACTCTGAGGGAGGGTCTGATGCTCCTCTGTTCAGCTCTCATGTGTCAGTGGGTTATGGTCGAGTCTTCTTACATTGCTGAGGTTGAGGGGCTCTTGGTATTGAGACAGACGGCCAACGGAGGGGAGACCAAAAGACTTGTAGGGATCCTGAGAGAACAAACAATAGAGAAACAGATGAACCAATGGAAAGGACTGAATCACACTCTTAGCAGAATGTTATGTAAACAACAAATGAACTTCCTTTAATCCTCCTAACTCCAATTTTAGATTAAAAACATTGTCACATGTTTAAAAAATGTTCAAATATTACGACATAGTAATTTCTCCTCAGAATCCACCCATACACCAGGATCATAACGTCTCACACTCACCTCGGCGTAGACGCGGCTCTCGATGGCCCAGCCGTTGATTGGGATGTCTTCCTGTTTGTATTTCAGGTGGTAACCCTTAGCAACCCTGATCATCTGCTCCACCAGGTCCAGGCCAGTGATACACTCTGTGATTGGATGCTCCACCTGGGGTCAAAGGTTAAACAGAGGAGATTCAGGCCTAATGTAATCTCTGTACTGTCTGTACCAGGGGTGTTCAAAGTGTGGGAAGGTGAGCCTCCCCTCAGAGAACAGAACAGCCGCGCCCCCCCTCCCAATTATTATTGCGATTGTTATTATTATTATTGTTGCTATAATGCAGGGGTATTCAATTGCATTTCAAAGAGGTCCAGTAAGAGAAAATGAAGACCGTTTCTCTCCTCTTGTCTCGTCTCTGTGTGTGTGTTTGAATCTATCGTGCTGACTCACTGACTGCACCGATTTGATTGGCTGAGTAGCGTCACCTCCTTAAAACATTAAACAATAACTTTTTATCTTTATTTTTAAACATATTGTATAAAACTCCCCCACTACTTGGACTATTCCTTGCACCCCTCTAGAATAAGGCCAAATGGTCTCAACCATATTGCATCAGTGACGTGCACTTGTTCTTGTTATCGCAAGGACACCGGTAGCGATTGGAAAATTGTGTGTTGTTCAGTTTGTGTGTTGTGGAACATGCGTGTCCGTGCACGAAGATATACCACACACCTACAATTGCATGTTCAATTCACTACCCTGGAAGTTAATAAAGTCGGTAAAGTTGGAACAGCCGTTCTTCCTTGCATGTCAGTCGCCGACACCTTCTTACAGAGGACAGGCAAATCTAGCTGCAGCACGACCCGTATATTTCCGCACGCCGTGTTCTCAACACATATCTTTTAAACATTTTAAACATCGTAGATACATCCTTATATGCTCCCGGAAACACACGAACGTCAACTTTGCCTCCTTATTACACCCACCCCTACTACTTTAGTGGGAACAATGAGTCTGCGTCTAACGGATATAAGGAGCTGTTTCAATGAAAACAGGAGCGACATTTCGCCGAGCACTTGACTTTATGCAGGTAGCCAGACAGTGGGACATTTATGGAGTCAGATTTGGGTCAATATTCTAGCGCGCAAAACAAGCTACTCACGAGCGGAAAATGTGCTTTTACACGCGCATAAAATGACCCTTGCACGCAGATTAAACGAGCGGCTATGCACTCGCTCATGAGAGAGACAGCCCTCTTGCTCCCTCGCGGGAGTGTCAGCCTCACTCGCTCGCGGAGTCTGTCTAGGCGCGGGTGAAAAGTTTCTGGCACTTTGGGGCGGAGCCACTGGACTTTGATTGACAGCTGCAAGGAAGCCCGGAGTTGCCAGGTTTGATAAATGCCTGAACTACCAAGAGCCGAGGAGTGAGATCAGTTGGACGAGATTGAATGGTAAAGTTGTCCATAAAAAAACTATTGTATTCGTAAAACACACACACACACACACACACACACACACACACACACACACACACACACACACACACACACACACACACACACACACACACACACACACACACACACACACACACACACACACACACACACACACACACACACACACACACACACACACACACACACACACACACACACACACACACACACACACACACACACACACACACACACACACACACCACACACACACACACACACACACACACACACACACACACACACACACACACACACACAGAGAGAGAGATGAACTAACCTCCATTGTATATGACCCCATTCACCACTGGAGGGTGTAGTAGAGCCGTGTTGGTTGATTATATCTATATGCTATATGTGTTTTTCTTGTTTATGTATTTATTTTCTTATCCCTCACACACACTCATGAAAAAGAGCTTCTAGTTCTTGTTAAAAAAAGGGAGAGTCACACACAGCCTATCACTGACCTGCAGTCTTGTGTTCATCTCCAGGAAGTAGAAGTTCTTCTTGGAATCCACCAGGAACTCCACGGTGCCGGCGGAGGAGTACTGCACCGCCTTGGCCAGCTTCACCGCCTGCTCCCCCATCGCCCGCCGGGTCTCCGGGTCCAGGAAGGTACTGGAGACAAACAACAATACACACTTACACTTAGAGTGACATATTCTACGGCCTAATGTTCTACAAACCTCCTATCTTTTTGGATACAAACTAGAAAACTCCTTGTGCTTTTATTTAACAGATGTGGCAGCATTCCAACATGATAGCTGTCTGCCCTTTTGCATTACATTTTGAAGTATTGCACTATCGGGCTGTGAGTGCTGCGTACCTGGACTCACATTCAGGTTCAGGTCCGGACTCAAGTACATACTGTTAGAAATTAAAATCAATGTTGATATGGCGTAATTTTGAATTAAATACACTATTTAATTTAAATCAGTTTTATTCTGAAAAAAACGGAAGTTCACACTATTAACTTAATACTTTTATTCTGAACATTATACACTTCCGGTTAGCATTAGCATGTGGCGAAGTGCTACGTTTTCAAACCGTGAATCGAAGGTGAAATTACATGTGATGTTGTACACTGAGCACACTGGGATTAGCACTCATTTATTGACACTGAATAACGTTTATCAGGGAATGTTTAAATAACCACAGAAACCAGAATATACGTAAGTGCTAGTTTTTTTGCGAGTCCAAGTACCGGTTCCCGACGTTCCGGTTTTAACCGGACTTGAACCGAAACTTTTTACAAGTCCAGTACCGGTTCGGCGTACCGGTACGCAGCACTAGGTGACTCTGGTGTAAGACCATGAGTTCAGTTGCATTGGCCTGACATACAAACAGCAGTTCCTCACTAACCTGGGAGCCTCCTCCACCACCTTCTGGTTCCTCCTCTGGATGGAGCACTCCCTCTCATTCAGCCACAGAGCGTTACCGTGTTTATCAGCCAGAACCTAACACAGACAGGAAATAGGAATGTATTCATTTTTTGTGTGTTGTTGTTAGATTTGGATTCACATTTCTGCTGCATTAATGATGTATTTATTTAACGAGGTATCTCCAGAAAGTTCATGAGTTTCTCTGAGAAACAGCCTCGTCTTCGGCATTGTGACAAGCTGATCTGATACACTTTGTTTAGCTTAAGAAAAACACAAAACCTAAATACCTAAGACCGGTCCTGAGGTAACTGTTCTTAGCAACATGTCCCCACTGGTTCCATTTCGTATATGGCTTCGCCCTCTAAGGCTATCGCTATTGGGTAATCCCCCTGCTCCCCCGCGCAGCACTGAAACACTTGTAGTCCACGCCCACCCGCAAGGTGGGCCCCACCCTCGGGCTTCCTTCCGGTATAAATAGGAAGGAGGCCCGACAATCTGCTCCCTCTTTTCTTCAGCAAACCAGCAGTTACTGAAGCATAGCAATTGAGAATCATCATGAGCAACACATGCGTCCGTGATTGTCCCTCATGTCTCTGGGTTCATAATGAGTTATGACCAGCAGAGATAAAAGCAGTATGCGAATCTTGCCTGGGGTCAGCGCACGCGTACGCGGCTCTAAACCAGCAGGTAGCGTGCACACACTGCGCCCGTCTCCCCTCGGGCGACAGGAAGCGGAGAGTGGACGCTCTTGCTGCTGCGGCCGAGGAGGACGATTGGCCCGTCCAGGCTTACGAGCCGCGGACGGGGGCCTCGTGTCCCTGGGGCGCTGCTCTCCAACTCGGTGGTGACACTGGTAGAGCGGTCCACCACCGAAGCAGAGGAAATCAGCAAGGCGGCCAGCACGGCGCTCATTCTGTGCGCGTCCGTTGCTGTCTCCCAGGCGAGGATGTCCGCGTGGGTGACACAGATCCAGCGCCACCTCTGGCGGAAGCAGGCGTCTGTTACGGAGACAGCCAGGAAAGTGCTACTGGACGCTCCAATCAGCCCGGACAGGCTGTTCGAACCCCAGTTCCACGCCATGGTGGAGTCCATGAAGACGGCCGCGGACCAGGCGGACGGCATTCGCCAGCATGTACAGCTGGCTCCAGCCTGCTGAGCGCCCACAGCGGCACCAACACCCGCAGCAGCCGCGGTGTCCACGCCGGCCACAGGAGGCCGCAAGCGGAGAGACGCCCACAGCAACCGCCTCTGCATCAGACTCGCCCTTCGGTGGCTGCAGGGGCTCCGTCCTACGTCTCCGCTCCCCCACCACCCCAGAGACAGGGTCTCCCGGCGGCGAGTCAAAGGGGAGTGAGGCTCCCCCGCTCCTGGTCTGCTCCGCGAGAGCCTCTGAGGAAGCAGAGCCGGTAATTAAGCCAGCTTCCACTAATCTGTTGATTAAGTAGACAGTAGGGCTCCCTGCAGAAGCCTGCTGGTTTTAACTTTCGGTCCAAGCACACCTTGGGTTGCCTCACGGGCAGCGGCGGCAGGGGCGTGGCTCGTCACCATGACGACCAAAAACACATCGCGAGCATGTGCGCCCTCTCTCAGAGTTTTTCTCAGAGTGGCAGCGGGTGTGTCTGATGGACAGATGGATGAGCAGGCTGATCAGCAGAGGGTAGCCTACACCTTGCAGTTCACCTCTCCCCCCCCCCCCACAGTTCAATGGGATACAGCTATGTCTTGCTCTTGCGCTCCAATCCGAGCTGCAGGAACTCCTGTTGAAAGAGGCTATTTCCAGGGTTCCTCAAGGGGAAGAAAATCAGGTGCTGAAATGTGTTCACCAGGACGACTGGTTCACTTCCACCTGAAGGAATAAATACTTCCACGTACCCATCATCCCGAAACACAGGAAATAGCATTTGGATATTTCCTGGCTCCTCGCATTTTTTGTGTAGAGAAGGCTGGAGCCACTACACAGAGGAGGGATGAGAGTGTGTTCTCGTCTGGACGACCTGCTATTTGCTGGCTCGCTCCAGGGAGGAAGTCGCTTCTCAAAATTCTTGAGAAAGCGGTCGCAAAACAGTGATTACTTAAAAAACAATGATTTATTTGAAGATTTTCAGTCTGGCTTTAGAACACATCATAGCACAGAGACAGCTCTGGTTAAAGTCACAAATGATATTCTAATAGCCTCAGACAAGGGACTTGTCTCTATTCTTGTTCTGCTCGATCTCAGTGCTGCATTTGATACTATCGACCATGATATCCTATTGCAAAGACTAGAGCACTTAGTTGGCATACAGGGAACTGCTTTAGGCTGGTTTAGGTCCTATCTATCTGAACGCTCTCAGTTTGTACGTGTTAACGATGAATCTTCAACGCAAACCAAAGTTAGCCATGGAGTGCCACAGGGCTCAGTGCTCGGACCTATTTTGTTCACATTATATATGCTTCCGTTAGGCAATATTATAAGGAATCATTCTGTAAACTTTCATTGTTATGCGGATGATACTCAACTATATTTATCAATCAAGCCTGATGAAATTAATCTAAATAAAATTCAAGACTGCCTTAAGGACTTAAAAACGTGGATGACCTTAAACTTTTTGATGTTAAACACGACCAAAACTGAAGTTATTGTAATTGGCCCGAAGAATCTACGAAACAAATTATCTAAAGATATACTAACTATGGATGGCATTAATTTGGCCTCCAGTGAGACTATAAGGAATCTTGGTGTTATATTTGATCAGGATTTATCCTTTAACGCCCACATAAAATCAATTTCAAGGACCGCCTACTTCCATCTACGTAACATTGCAAAAATCAGGCATATCTTGCCTCAAAACGATGCAGAGAAACTAGTCCATGCATTTGTTACTTCTAGGCTGGATTATTGTAACTCTTTATTATCAGGGAGTACCAAGAAGTCAGTCAAGTCGCTTCAGCTGATTCAAAATGCTGCGGCTCGTGTACTAACCAGAGTTAGGAAAAGGGACCACATTACTCCTGTTCTGGCTGCCTTACACTGGCTCCCTATAGAACACAGGATAGAATTTAAAATTCTTATTCTCGCATACAAAGCCCTTAATGGGCAGGCGCCATCTTACCTTAAAGAACTCATTACACCCTACTGTCCTACTAGGGCATTGCGTTCCAAGAATGCAGGGTTGTTGGTTGTTCCTAGAATCTCTAAAAGTACAATGGGAGCCAGAGCCTTTTCTTATCAAGCTCCACATTTGTGGAATCAGCTTCCAGTTTGTGTTCGGGCGGCAGACACCCTATCCATTTTTAAGAGTGCGCTTAAGACCTTCCTTTTTGATAAAGCTTATAGTTAGGGCTGATTAGATTCAGCCCCTAGTTTTGCTGATATAGGCTTAGTTTGTCGGGGGACATCTTACTTCTTCCTTCTCTCTGTCTATACCTGTGTACTCTCATGTTCCGATTAACCCAGCTTCCCCACATGTCTTTCTTTTTGGTGTCTATATACGCTGGGATCCGGAGTCATGGATGATCCTGCGGTCCTGTGTCCTGGATCGCGAGCGCTGGATCTTGAGTCGTGGCTGTGGTCCTGGATCATCGGTCCTGGATGGATATCCTCGTGGATTCATCTTCCTGTTATACACACATGCATTTCCAAACATTTGGACTACCTATGTTGCAAATGTATTATCTTTTCAATTTACACACGGCATCTATTGCACGTCTGTCCGTCCTGGGAGAGGGATCCCTCCTCTGTTGCTCTCCCTGAGGTTTCTCCCATTTTTCCCTTTAAACTGGGTTTTCTTTGGAAGTTTTTCCTTGTACGATGTGAGGGCCTAAGGACAGAGGGTGTCGTATTGTCATACTGATATTCTGTACACACTGTGAAGACCACTGAGACAAATGTAACATTTGTGATATTGGGCTATATAAATAAACATTTATTGATTGATTTACAGACGGTGCATCTCGTATCGCATCTGTCAAAGCCTGGGTTTCATAATAAATTGGAAGAAGAGCGGTCCTCTTCCCTCTCAGACAAACGTTTATCTGGGAGTGGAATTAAACTCAGTCAGCAGAGCGCGGCTCTCGCGGCAGCGAGTGGAGAAACTGACAGCTCTCCTCCGGCATGTCACAAACCCGCACAGCCCTCTCCGTGACGCAGCTGCTCGGCGTTGGCGTTAGCTGGTCATGTGGGGATTCCCCTTGGAGTCTCCAGAGGTGGTTCATTCGCTGCAGAAGCCGGCTGTTTTTAACCTATTGGTTTATAAACTGCAGAGCTCGCGGCATTCCTCTGTCCCAGATATGCCTCCTACACACAGTCATAATAAATCCACGAGCACCGTTATTATAACGCCTCGTGTGGACACCATACACACACCTCTCATCCTCTGGGCGTGTACGCGCCTCATGATGAGAGACGGAGTGAAATGCAGTGTGTGGAAACTCCCTCGCAGCCCTTTTGCCTCACGGGCAGCGGCGGCGATGGCGTGGCTCGTCACCATTACGACCATTACGGCACATCACAGAGAAGCCTCTCCCCCCCAGCAGTTTCATGGGATACAAGAAACACTCCTGTCATCCCAGGAACAGTGTCTTGCGCGGTTAATACTCCCGCTATTTTTCTAAATCTCGGAAAAGAACGGGGGAGTCGCCCCGTTGCTGTACAATCAAACATGTGTTGATTTGCACAGACAATAGGCCACGGCTGGAAGCAGCCTACCTCAATCGCCAGGGAGAAGTACGATCTGCGCAGCTTCTGAACGCAGCCAGGCGGCTGCTGTTCTGGGCACGCACACACGTTGCTCTCCATCAGAGCAATGGATATTCCCGGCGAATTGAACAGAGGGGCTCGCAGAACGCAGCAGCCGTTGTATGCGAGGAGTATTGAGACTCAGACCTGTGTCACGCACACTGGCGCCTCAGTGGAATTTGACTTTGGTGTTACGCGCACTAAGCAAAGCCCCATTTGAACCTTTAGACCAGGTTCCACTTAAACTGTGTTCAGCCAAAGTAGTACTGCTTTTGGCTCTATCAGCGAAAAGGGTGAGTGATTTGTCTGCTCTCTCTGTGGCTCCGTCATGCCTCCGGATCCAAGCAGATGCAGTTCAGCTGTTTTACGCCCTAACCCGGCTTCATGCCTAAGGTCATCACAACTCTTTTAGGTCAAGAGTGATCACCTTGAATGGCTTATTCCCCCCTCCTCACAGGTCGGAGGAAGAAGCCACGTCTCATCTCCTCTGTCCTGTGCATGCGCTGGCCTGCTATGTGGCGCACACGGCGGCCTGGCGGCGTTCTCAGCGCCTGTTTGTGCATTATAGAGAGCGCTCGATCGGGCAACCTCTGTCTGCACAACGGCTGTCACACTGGCTGTGTGAGGCTGTGTCGCAGGCATATGTCTCCTCTGGGCTGGACGGACCCAGTGGGGCGCAGACTACATCATGCTTCGCATAACCGAATAGCGATAGCCTTAGAGGGCGAAGTCTATACGAAATAGAACTGAGGTTACCTACTGTAACCCAGCTTCTATGAGTAAATGTGAGTAAGCGCTGGGCCCCACTGGCTCCACGAATAGCTGAAGAAAAGTTATTTTGTATGGGAGCAGATTGCCGGGCCTCCTTCCTATTTATACCGGAAGGAGGCCCGAGGGTGGGGCCCACCT
Source organism: Pseudochaenichthys georgianus (assembly GCF_902827115.2). Lineage (NCBI taxonomy): Eukaryota > Metazoa > Chordata > Actinopteri > Perciformes > Channichthyidae > Pseudochaenichthys > Pseudochaenichthys georgianus. The sequence goes on along the minus strand of NC_047517.1, from coordinate 5,529,842 downwards.
TGCGGGTGGGCGTGGACTACAAGTGTTTCAGTGCTGCGCGGGGGCGCAGGGGGATTACCCAATAGCGATAGCCTTAGAGGGCTGCGCCATTTACTCATAGAAGCTGTGGTTACAGTCGGTAACCTTAGTTTTACCTGTATCTCTATGTGTCTGGGGTTGTCGATGAACTTCTCGATAAGCAGCCGGTCGTCTCCAAAGCTGGACGCTGCCTCCTGAGACGAGAAGCGGAAACCTTCCCTGTGACAGAACACAAACAGGAGATGCATCAGAATTACAGGTAGGAAATACAACAGCAGTCTCTCCAGTTGTGCGTAGTAGTAGTTGTAGTAATAATAGTGTAAAGAGGACTTATTAATGACAGCAGTAGGTCAGAAGAGTAGCTGAGGTGTTGGAAGTAGAAAGTGGAGCAGCAGGTATTTCAAGAGTAGGAGTAATAATAGATATTAACTGTAGAAACAACTTAAGGAGAGTAAGGTGAGGTAGAACCAAGTCACAAAGAGTAGCGGGAGTAATTATTAAATGTGGTATTAGTGATTGAGCTACAGTTTGCAATGAAAGGTTTTGGCCCTGCGGTTTAGCGGTTTAAGTCTTTTGAGTGACACAGACTGAACAGTAGTTGTGGAAGCAGAGTAACTGCCACGTTGTTTAAGCAATACAATTTCTGATTTATTAATAAGTAGTTAAGAGCAGAGCAATTTCTTCACATAATGAAAGTCTAAGGATTGTTGCATAACTAATCCATTTCTCTGGAATGACAGTTTGACAATTTTATTTTCTTCTGCCTATGAACTTTCCTCCTACGCAGTGTCAATGCATGTCTACAGGAAGTTGAGAGTTTGTATCAGCTTTCAGTGTTGAGCATCGATGAAGGGATTAAAAAAAGACATTGTTGTTTAAAAGGCGTGACAGAAACACAGGAATACAACACCTTGTCTCATTATCATTCCAGGCAATCCTCATCCCTTTCCCTCCTCCTCCTGCCGAAGCTTTGATCATCACCGGGTAGCCTAGCAACAAGAAAAAGATAAATCAACATCACAAAAAAGATGCATATGAACGAGTGAACACACACACACACACACACACACACACACACACACACACACACACAAAATGGCACTTCAGGGGCTTTATTATCTCCTGTTCTTCATTTGTGATCAGGATTGTGAGCTGCAGTGCACCAAATCTCGTGCATTTAGCGTGCCAAATGATGAACACTTACCAATTTGCTGTGAGATCGTCACGGCTTCCTCAGCAGTCTGACACACACACAGAGAGAGAGATGAGAGAGAGAGAGAGAGAGAGAGAAGAGTAGAGATAGAGAGAGAGAGAGAGAGAGGAGAGTGATGAGAGAGAGAGAGAGAGAGAGAGGAAGAGAGAGAGGGAGAGAGAGAGAGAGAGAGAGAGATGAGAGAGAGAGAGAGAGAGAGAGAGAGAGAGAGAGAGAGGAGGGTTATTATTATTACGGATGATGAACTATGGATGTCATCAATGCTTTGAACTGTCACCAGACTGTCATGATTGTTTCAGGATTCAAGCAGCTTCTTGCTTAAACTGTTGTTGTGTACTGTGGTTTGATTAGATATCTCAGGTTGTTTGTGAGTACTGAAATGTCTGTGTGTCTGTCTGCCTGTGAGTACTGAAATGTCTGTCTGCCTGTGAGTACGTGTGTGTGGTGTGTGTGTGTGTGTGTGTGTGTGTGTGTGTGTGTGTGTGTGTGTGTGTGTTGTGTGTGTGTGTGTGTGTGGTGTGTGTGTGTGTGTGTGTGTGTGTGTGTGTGTGTGTGTGTGTGTGTGTGTGTGTGTTTCCGAGTTTTGATATCTCTACAACCCTTGAGCAAACATATTTCACACTTGCTTTGTCTGCATCAGAGTGCGGTGCGGCACATGATGGCACAAGTAAACAACATCTGACTAATGTCCACTGTCTGTAAAAAATAATCCTGATTTTAAAAATCTAGTAAATGTTATCACATTGTAAATGTAAAGGGAGGAAGGAGCTTGGATCTCCTGCACTTGCTGCATATACCTTGACGACTCCATCATATCCTGGGATGGTGTTGACCTCAGCAGCCTTAGCGATCAGCTTGCTCTCAATTTTATCTCCCATTGCCATGATAGCATGGGTGTCTGGACCAATGAATGCCACGTTCTCTGCTGCCTAGCAAGACAAATAACAACACCATGAAAGTAGGCGGATCAGACTTATGGTGATACCACAGAGAGAGCAAAGACTCCCAGCATAATGCTCTCACTATGTTGCACACTGCAAATCTATCATCCACCTTTCTCAAAAAGGATTCAATATAATACCAGGATTTATTGTCCATGTTTCATTAGGTAGCTACCGAGCTGATCACTACTACATTTGAGTCTGGTGATTCCAAGCCACAGTTCAACATACCTTTATTAAAGCAAGATAAAACGCTTAGTATAGATCTGATGCATATGTGCCGTCTGAGCGAGGAAGGATTCTTTCAAACATCAAGTGCTATTGCATGCTGATTGTTTACTTTCATAAACACTAACAATCATGACCTGTGCTTTTTCTCAAAAATGTTTTATTATTCCTAAATAGCAATTATTACTGTTAAGAATAAAATAAACCATAAATACACTGAACAAAAATATAAATGCAACCCTTTTGTTTTTGCTCCCATTTTTCATGAGATGAACTCAAAGATCTAAAACATTTTCTAAATACACAAAATAACCATTTCTCTTAAATATTGTTCACAAATCTGAAAAAATCTGTGATAGTGAGCACTTCTCCTTTGCCGAGATAATCCATCCCACCTCACAGGTGTGGCATATCAAGATGCTGATTAGACAGCATGATTATTGCACAGGTGTGCCTTAGGCTGGTCACAATAAAAGGCCACTCTGAAACGTGCAGTTTTATCACACAGCACAATGCCAGAGATGTCGCACATTTTGAGGGAGCGTGCAATTGGCATGCTGACAGCAGGAATGTCCACCAGAGCTGTTGCCCGTGAATTGAATGTTCATTTCTCTACCATAAGCCGTCTCCAAAGGCGTTTCAGAGAATTTGGCAGTACATCCAACCGGCCTCACAACCGCAGACCACGTGTAACCACACCAGCCCAGGACCGTCCACATCCAGCATGTTCACCTATAAGATCGTCTAAGACCAGCCACTCGGACAGCTGCTGCAAACAATCGGTTTGCATAACCAAAGAATTTCTGCACAAACTGTCAGAAACCGTCTCAGGGAAGCTCATCTGCATGCTCGTCATCCTCATCGGGGTCTCGACCTGACTCCTGTTCGTCGTCGTAACCGACTTGAGTGGGAAAATGCTCACATTCGATGGCGTCTGGCACGTTGGAGAGGTGTTCTCTTCACGGATGAATCCCGGTTTTCACTGTTCAGGGCAGATGGCAGACAGCGTGTGTGGCGTCGTGTGGGTGAGCGGTTTTCTGATGTCAATGTTGTGAATCGAGTGGCCCATGGTGGTGGGGTTATGGTATGGGCAGGCGTATGTTATGGACGACGAACACAGGTGCATTTTATTGATGGCATTGTGAATGCAGAGATACCGTGACGAGATTCTGAGGCCCATTGTTGTGCCATTCATCCACGACCATCACCTCATGTTGCAGCATGGTAATGCACGGCCCCATGTTGCAAGGATCTGTACACAATTCCTGGAGGCTGAAAACATCCCAGTTCTTGCATGGCCAGCATACTCACCGGACATGTCACCCATTGAGCATGTTTGGGATGCTCTGGATCGGCGTATACGACAGCGTGTTCCAGTTCCTGCCAATATCCAGCAACTTCGCACAGCCATTGAAGAGGAGTGGACCAACATTCCACAGGCCACAATCAACAACCTGATCAACTCTATGCGAAGGAGATGTGTTGCACTGCGTGAGGCAAATGGTGGTCACACCAGATACTGACTGGTTTTCGGACCCCCCCCAGACCCCCCCAATAAAGCAAAACTGCACGTTTCAGAGTGGCCTTTTATTGTGGCCAGCCTAAGGCACACCTGTGCAATAATCATGCTGTCTAATCAGCATCTTGATATGCCACACCTGTGAGGTGGGATGGATTCTCTCGGCAAAGGAGAAGTGCTCACTATCACAGATTATTTCAGATTTGTGAACAATATTTGAGAGAAATGGTTATTTTGTGTATATAGAAAATGTTTTAGATCTTTGAGTTCATCTCATTAAAAATGGGAGCAAAAACAAAAGTGTTGCATTTATATTTTTGTTCAGTGTAGTTCAAAGACCGTTTGAATAAATCAGAGTTAAAGCTGTTGGTCTTTCATTCTTTTTGAACTTGTTGTAGTAAAGGATGCATTAAAGGAAATAAGTCATTACTCACCAGTCGCTTTGCAAACTCTTTGTTTTCAGACAGAAATCCGTAGCCAGGATGAACCTTTACAGAGGGGAACATTGCAAACACAAATCCTTAGCTGTGAGCATACTGTATAAAGCCAAGGATGTTTTCAATAGATCCTCTCAGCACATTGATGATGCAACCATAGATCTGTTTATTTTGTCTATGATCATGCTCATCAAGTACAGAACACTTATTGCACATCTCCTATGGTTGTCATATAGTGTCATATTAAGTGTGATTGAAAAGCTTACAGCTTGTGCTCCAGTCGCTCTGACGGCCTCCATGATGGCGTCCATGTTGAGGTAGCTCTTGTTGGTGGGGGCGGGGCCAACACACACCGCCTCATCAGCCATCTTTACATGAACCTAGATACAACATGCACAGGGAAGATGAAGACAGTTGTTTGTTTGCATCAGGACATTGCAACAGTTTTCAGAAAGACGAATTCATAGGAAATACAATATTAACATTTCCTCATATTCCACCCTGATTCCTAACAGTGGATGAACAGAGGGGGACTCACAGCACTGGAGTCCACGTCGCTGTGGACAGCTACAGTCTGGATGCCCATCTTGCGACATGTCTTGATCACCTGATGAGAAAACACATAACATTAACGCTCATGCTTCACTCTATAGTCAATGTGATATGTATAGGTACTGGCTGCAATGTGTTAACATGGAAATAAACTATTAACAAAGTTTGTGGTCAAAAATATTCAAAAGGATTCCCTTTACTATCAGCAGCCAAACCATTTCAACGGTGAACTTCTGCATTCATATCTTAATAACACACCAAGGTATCTCTTTATTGTGATATACATTTGATATATTGTAGTGCAATGTGCACGATATGTGACAATTATTTTACTTTGACATTTTCATTTACTTTTATGTTTATAAAATTATCTTTATTAATTGCGTATTTGTATTGCAAGTTCTTACCTTACATTTTGATGTTTAAATAAATAAGTTCCTCTATTATTTTGGAGTGGTGCCAGGTCAGGCTTTAGTAAGACTTTGGTATGTTAATGTACAGTAACTCTGTGTGTTTCTTACCCTGCAAGCAATCTCTCCTCTGTTGGCAATGAGGATCTTATCGAAGGTCTGAGGAAGGAAACAGATTAGGACTTTCTTCACTTTCTTTACTTGTCTCAGACACATATATGTCAAACGCAAGACATTGCCTCTCAATATCACATGTGGACAGTCTCTTCAGTGTTAAGCTGCTGATGAGAGAACAGATGTTTACCTTCTCACTGGGACTGGAGACGGTGGAGTAGTGAGCGTAGCAGTGTCCTGCACAGCATCTGGACTGGAATGAGGAATACTACAAAACAAAAAGATACACCATATTCAGCGACTTTTACACATTTTCATTATTATATACAATTAGGTTTACTTTTAATTATATGTGTAAGGGTGTGGATGATTTCATCAGAACCATTCCTGATTCTGTTTATCACCTTCTATTTGAATATGTTTGACAAATGTAAAAATGTTGAGAGAAAAGCGACCTTTATTCTCAGATTATTTAGGCTGGTTAATGGTATAATGGTTGTTTCCCTTCTTGTTCAATGAAGTTCAGGGCGATATTCCCAAAATATAATATCATATATATATATATATATATATAAAAAGATCATTTCAAAACTTGATGAGGATTTGTATGCATATGTATGTATGTATTATTTATATTCCTCGTGTGTGAATGTTTGACAAATAGATTTTCTCATTTCAAAGTTTTAAGTGAAAAATATATATATATATTTTTAAATAAATATAGACTAAGCCCCAACGCGATAGAAAGAAGATCGACAAATATATATGATAAACATTTTATATTGTTATGAAACAGAATGTGAATTGATGCAAAAGCTACAGTTTTACAGCGCCACTTAATGAGTAATGCACAAGTACTGGTTGTTGAGCGAAAAACACACTGGGCACACACAACACTTGTTACAAAGTACAGCTTGTATCCAAACTGAAGCACCGTGGTTTGTAGAGTAATATAGAGATAGACAGTCAAAATGCCTTTATATTTTTGGATTGCATACACTTATACATGGGAACGATTAACTTGAACATGCAAAAACCCTCTGACTTATGACTACCTCAGCATGCAGGTCAGTGTTAGAATGAAGAATTCATGCTATGTCTGGGTTAAAGAAAGGGTTTGTTTAACTTTTTCAGAAAACCTGTTTGAGGGGCCAAACAGTCATTTTACTTGAGGGCCCCCTACTCGGATGACCCGGTCAAGCATGAGACCTTTTAAAAGGAGGCAGTCAAATAAAAACACGTTGCAGCAACAGTCTGGACTCTTGTAAGCGATGCAGCGAGGTCAAACATGTACAAAGGTTTACACAGGGCAGTATAATGTGTGTTTATGTTCAGCTGCATCGGATCAGACGTAACGCGCAAGCGTGACCCGCAGCCTCTGTCTGAGTCAAAGTCACACCTGCTTTACGTTACTCTCTTTTTGACTCAATAAACGCAGGACACCATTATGTACCTGTCAAGCTTTGATAACAAACTTTTTTCTAATGTTAGCATAGCAATGTGGCGTTATCTCTCAAGAACCTTCAGGACTGTGCTAGCTTCACCAGTCATTAGCATTCTAAGAACTCTGCTAACAGCTGCCGCCTTGCTTGCGTGCTTACAGCAAACACACGGCTCTCTCTCTGTGTGTCCACGAAGCTCGCGCTCTGCACACTCCTGTAAGCTGCTCACCTTTACCGCGAACAGCAGTCTGTTCAGTGATGGAGAGAGCCTGTGCGCCGCCATGTTGCCAAACTGAGACCCACAGACTGACGTGATGACGTAATAGTTTTGAAGAGACATGAGTGGTGGAGAGAGAGGCGTCAACACCGTTAACATTTTTTTCAACTTAACTTTATTGAAAAGTATAGTAACTAATTTGTCTTAGGCCCTTTCTCATTTCTCTAATTCCCCTCTTCGACTCCTATCCTCGTGTCTTAGTCCCGACCTCAGGAGATGCGAGCGGAGGAGTCGAGGAGGGGAACCGAGGAGAGAGGAGGGGAAGCAGCAGGCGGTTAGAGAAATTAGAAATCCTCTCCTCTGAGCGGTCATTTTAAAGAGACGTCCGTTAATGATGACAGGAGGCACAGCAGCACTCTGATGGACAGAACTGTGTTCATGATGACTTATATATTTACTTTTAATTAATTCACAGTGCTGTATAATGAGACAATAACAGGCTACAGATGCGGACAGGACATATACACACATACACACACACACACACACACACACACACACACACACATATTTAGGCCTATATATATATATTTATATAAATATATACAATTTCAGATTCAAACAAGTATGAGAGCACTCTCATAATATCGTAACACTATCAGAGACTGGATATATCCCCCCTCTGGTCGCTACAGGCCCTGGGGCTGATGGTTTTGTAGGCCCCCTATTTAAACAACAAATCAAAGTCATTTATAGCCTCGGCAGGCTCTGTGATCACAACACATCCTCACTCCCAGGTCGGCCTATGTTGACGTTATGTCAAGTCCCCTGCCGACTTTTTCCAACGCAAGGGGGGGGGGGGCCTTAGAGTCAATTTTCAGCAAGGGGGGGGCCCTTAGCGTCCATTTTCAGCTTTCCGGGATGTCCATATGCTTCTATGGACGATCATGGAAGCACGGCATTCGTTTGTGTCGACTGCCCTTAAAGGCAATGAGAGCGTCCATTCTCATTGGATAACGGAGAATTGTACACCCGGAAGTAAATATTCCCCTTACTGAGGATTGATTTTACAGAGATATCTGCACTACTCATCGACTAAAAAACACCAGATTATCCTTGTTAATTACACAACATTGATTGGTTTAAATTGTGTGCAATGCTTTTGTAATTTTCCCCTTCGATTCGGAGAAACAAATCTTTTTTCGGAGTAAAGGATGGCAGAAGACACTACACTACCCAGAATCCCCAGCTATCATTTGGACTACACCATGTGCTCTGTTTGACAAACCCCGTGATAGTCCTCAAGCTCTGTGATTGGAGAGTGTGCTCCGAGGGTTACCGAGCCTCGAACAGCACTTGAAATGGGATGGAACCACGGCAGACTGTCCAAAACTGGATTTGAACGGGTCCACCGTGTCCGCCCCTCCCCCACCCCGTCCCCAGAACTACACATGCTGGCTATTCTGTTTCGCAACATGTTCTCTATATGGCACGTCTCTACTGGGAGTTGTAGTTTTAAAAGACGTTTTCGTATTTCCCATAATAAGAAGTTGCCAGTATTAAACTGTGTACATCCCTGGAGGTTTAGGGGATAGGAAACACTTACATTTAAAACATATAATTGATAAATGGGTGAAAATTGCTTGTGACCATAATGGGCAGTATTAATATATATACACACATGCCAGCTAAGGTCAGAAGAGCTTTATTTAACAGCTGGTCTTATGTTTGTGACCCCTCCTCTTGTTCATTGATAACATTACATTACATTACATTAATTGATAAGCCTGAAACATGCACTTGTCAAGGTTCAGAGGCAAATTTTGCAAATATGGCATAGCCATCGATCAGCTTAAGATAAGATATACTTTATTGATCCCAAGTTGGAACATTTGCGTTACATCAGCATGTGTAACAGTCAGCCTGTCCTCCTACAAAAAACGACCATATAGGTCGATTGTTCAGCAGCTAAATACGACCCAGAGACACGTTTTAAAGTGTAGCACCTCTAGTGGTCGTGTAAGAAACAACATGCTCCTGTCGATTTCAAACGCTCCGGAGGGTCGTTTATTCACAAATAACCCTCTCTGGAAAATCCTATATTGTGGAATAGTTTGGCCATTAAAATGCTTTTTTATTAGATTTCTAGCGAGAAGTGTATATTGTACTTTTATAATCCACGTCCAGTGGATGGTTAGGATCTACAGTTTGATAGATATACGAAGATGATTTGAGGTCTCGCCAAGAGAACGTGTACTGTATATGGGGCAACTTCCATGTAAAGTTAGCGTGGGTGAAAACAGTATTTCCGGTCTTGAAGTTTTCATAATAAAACCGGAAGTATTCCCCACACTGTCAAATGATTACGCAGTGATATCTCCATTACTCATCCACTAAAAAACATCAGTTTATCCTTGTTAATTACACAATATTGATTGGTTTAAATTGTGTACAATGCTTTTGTGTTTTTAACCTTCGATTCGGAGAAACAAATTGTTTTTTCGGAGTTTAGACACGACAGAGTTTCCGAAGACACTACACTACCCAGAATCCCCAGCTATCGTTTGGGACTACAACATCCGCCTTGCTTTACAAACCCCGTGATTAGCCCTCAAGCTCTGTGATTGGATATTGGAGTGGCAGTGCGACAAGGTTACGCTGTCAAACAGCTCTTTGAAATGGAATGGAACCACGCCAGACTATCCAAAACTGGACTTGGACGGGTCCAGCCCCCGGGTCCAGCCCGGCCCTCCCCCCCAGAATTACACTTGCTGCCTATTGTGTGTTTCGCAACATGTTCTATGGCACGTCTCTACTGGGAAATGTAGTTTTAAAAGACGTTTTCGTATTTCCCACAATTAGAAGTTGCCAGTATTAAACTGTATACATCCCTGGAGGTTTAGGGGATACGAAACACATTGGTGTTATCAAATTTAAAACATATAATTAATACATGGGTGAAAATTGCTTGTGTCCATAATGGGCAGCATTAATATACCCACATGACAGCTAAGGTCAGAAGAGCTTTATTTAACAGCTGGTCTTATGTCTGTGACCCCTCCTGTTGTTAATTGATAAGCCTGAAACATGCACTTGTCAAGGTTCAGATGCACATTTAGCAAATATGGCAGTAGCCATCGATCATCTTAAGATAAGATACTTTATTGATCCCAAGTTGGGAAATGTTTTTGTTACAGCAGCATGTACTACTTTGTTCTACTCCACTACAATTCAGAGGTTAACCTGGTACTACATTTCTTTTTGTTACTTTGCAGATTCTGATTAATGATGTGAAATATAAACAACCCTTAAATCAGACTTTAGTTACACCTGAGTAAAATGCAGCCTTATCAGTTTGTCTGTTTTGCACATCCTCCTGTTAATGTCTTTGGACGTCCTGAACTAAACTGTTTTATTGTAGAGATCACTACAGTATCTTCTAGATATTTTCCATTCTATATTTCTATCATTGACCCCTATTTTTTATGTAGGCTACTCTTAATATTTAAATGTTTTCATCAATAACTAAATAAATATAACTTATTCAACAACTACATTCAATAACGTGCTTTAACCACTAGGAGGTGCGGTTTAGACCAGTGGTCTAGTTAATAAAACATAATAATATCGTACATAATATGACTATTCACTTTATTGTGAGTTTAAAACAGAACGGTAAAGGAAAATACAGTTTCAGTCTCTCGATGTGAAGCTTATGCATTGTACCATGAACCTGTATAGACCTGTAACAGTCAACTGCATGAGGAGTTGGAAAGGTAGTTCAGAAAATCAGTAATATCTTTAAAAACTACAAAAAAGTCCCTTTCGATCAGCTGTGCACCGTTATGGTGTAAATACAGACTATCTACTAATTGGATAAAATATAAAAGTCAGCCGAATTAGTGTTGATACTGCAAGGAGACGTATTGTGTGAAAAGAAATGGAAGATGTTGTTTAATTGTTGATATATTTATGGTTCACGTCACGTATTCAGTTTTGGCGGCATCTCTTCCAGTTTGTCAAAAGGTCTTCTGATCAGGGCTCTATAAATACATATCTAGGGCAGATATGTAATATTTAATGCAGCCGAACCATGTATTACAATGCCATTATGTGATGACTTTCAAAGAGAAAAGCAAGAACACTCGGAATAACGTATTATTATTATTATTTTTAATGTTTTCCGATTTCATATCACATAAACACCATATCCCGACGTGCATTGCGGCGTGATTTTAGCCTATCAAAACCTCTGAAAAAAGAAATGTGTCTCTCAGAATCGAAAGAGAAAAACCTATGGGAAAAACACAAAAGCATTGTACACAATTTAAACCAATTAATGTCGTATAATTAACTAGGATAAACTGATGTTTTTTTAGTGGATGTGTAGTGCAGATATCACTGTTAAATCATTTGATCATTGGTTTTATTATGAAAACGGCGAGACCGGAAATACTGTTTTCAACCCGTAACTTCCCAGATAGCAAAAGATGTTAAATCAACGTTGAATTATGGTCAAAAATGTTGATTTTTGGTTAAGGTTGAAGATTGATGGTGGATCAACCTTAAATGTTGAAAAGATGTCATTGAATCAACGTTGTATTGTGGTCGAATTTAATGATTGAAATGCCAACATTGAATCAATGTTGAATCTATGCTGTTTGCCTTTTCTTTTCTTTTTTCCTCGATGGGGGAGGGAGGGGGGTACTCTGTAGGGGGGGGGGGGTGTAGTCTGTGTGTGGGGGTGGGAGAAATATCCCACATAAATCCGAAAAATTCACTAAGTGTTGAGGCCAAAATTGACCACCTAAAAATAATTAGGAGCACGTTTCAGGCCATTTGGATTCTATTGGCAGTACTTTGTAGTGACACTATTTTGGGTCCCTAACATTCATTGAGCTAGGGATGATAATCAGCTCTTCAGCCATACCTGCCAACCTCACACCGTGCGATAACAGGAGATTCTTTTCCAGGGGTAGATGTAATTTCCAGTATTCTGGTGGATTTCGGGAGTTTGACACTTGTATCAGGCTTTACTTACATAGGATCCATTAAAAAGTTAAAAGTAGCAATAAAAGAGCCAAATTTAATAATAACCACTAATTACTTAAAAATGACTATCTCTTTAAAATTGCATTGGACTGGAGTTTATCCAGACATAAAGTGACAGTAAAAGAGTAACATTCCCATTCTCTCAGAAAGAGAGTTTTTTTTGGGGTGTGTGTGTCAGAATCAAAGTGTGTGTGTGTGTGTGTGTGTGTGTGTGTGTGTGTGTGTGTGTGTGAGCGCGTGTGTGTGTGCGTGCACGTGTGCATGCCTCACATTTTAAATTAAGCACCATATGTTGAGGACAATGGGTTGTGATTTTTTTTAAAATTATTATTATGTGTAAATCTTCTTAAGTTTGTGCGTAATGACAAAAACATATAAAAGTTACCTTTGGACAGAGACTACAAGGAGTGGAGCAGTCCAAATGTCCCATAATATCCTATTTTAACCTAGTGGTACACCGTACATTTTTTTTATTGTACTGTATTATTTTACAGACCTTTCTTGTTTTTCTATATTACGTGTAAATACCATAAAAGTAAATTACTTTTATTTAAAATAAATAAAGGTTTTATTCTGTAAATTGGGTTGATGAGAAATTATCGTTTTTTTACAGGATAATTCCATTGTTTAATTGTCTTGAATGTTAAATTACTTTGAATTCTATGTAAAAACACATAAAATACACATAATTTTACTGCATGTAAAATGAAGGCAACTGTCTTTTTTTTGTTGCAGTAAAACCTTATATTTAATGTAACTAAATGTAAAACAACAACAAATAACTGTATTCTGTACTGTTGTAGAATAAAAAGAAATCTTATTATAAAACATCTCTTAAATGTTAAATAAATGTATGCATCTTCACAAAAAATGTAATATATTGCAGAAATACCCAAAAATGATTTTGTGTAAATAAAGTAGCTTTCATAGTAGGCTATATTAAAATAGTTAACTGTAAAATAAATAAAAAACGTAAAATGTATGTAAAAAGCTACGCCACTTGAAATGGAATCCAGCCATACAATGGCAGATAAGACAAGCAGGATTGGAATGAGTCCACAACACTCCTGATTGGTTGATATAAACGTCATCGAAAAAACCTGCCAATGAGAACTATCCGCGCCTTTCAATCCAATTTGAAACTTCCACGTCAGTTTGAGCAGCTCTTCTGTGGAGTTACAGGTGTCTGTATATCTGCTCACGAGTTTATGGACTAATATCGGGATAGTTTTACATCTACACGTTAAATATGGGCATCGGGACGTCAACAGAGAACAGAAGACTTGAGATCTGGTGAGTCCTGCAACTTTAATGGAGTTAAACATGTATTTAGATAATCCTTAGTTTGTGAATGTTTAATTCTGTATTTAAGGTTACGTTTCTTCTTCTAGTTCAGTGAGTTTTGAGTGATGAGACATATATTTTAAGGGAATCTGTGGAATCTCAGCTTTCATATGATACGTTTGTGCAGATAGCATGAAGTAAAAAAGATCGCTTTTGCCAGTTATGTGCTAAAGTAGCGTTAGCCCCGTTAGCTGTTAGACTTGTGTTTCGTTTAGTTAAAAATGGTTAATATCGTCAGTTAGCTGAGTTTCTTCCCGTTAAGTAAGCATCATTAATAGGTTGATGTCGCCATTTTGTAAATCTTGTTATTTTCTGCAAACTACTTATTAGCTTAAGTTTAGGGAATGAGGTGTGACGGATAGTGATTCAGAACAGAATTATGCTCTTGTGAGCCATATAATACCGACTACTGAGTTTGAATCCAACTCCTATAATGCATTTTATGTCTCTTTTCTGCCCTTGTGTCATGTCTCTCTGTAATCCCCTGTTGAAGAATAAGCATGAACTTAATCTAACAAAAAAGTTTAGGTTGGAATCAGCTGATGGTGAAGCTATAAGAAATAACCAAAAAAAGACACCTAATTGTTGAGCTTAAGAGGTGCTCGGGTGCAAATGTTATTACCTGGATAGAGCCAGGCTAGCCGTTTGCTCCTCTTTCCACTCCAGTCTTTTAGCAAACTGGCTGCTGACTGTAGCTTGTGTTACTGTACAGAGTGAGAGTGATTTTCTTATTATAACAGAAGTTGTATGGGATACACACACTCTCTTCCTCACGCTTATTTTTGTAATCTTGTCTTTCAGCTGCTGCTCGGCAGTTCGACCGCAAGCTGACCCACAATGGCTTCAGTGAAACTGTGAAGAAGTGGCTTCGTTATGCTCCCAGAGCGCGAGGGAGGCATCCCAAGGAACACAGTGAAATGAACACAAGTTAAACAAGCGCAAGTCTAACTTAGGTACCCCACCACACTCTGTGTTTTCCTTGTGCATACAGTACAAAGGTTACCGCCTCATAGACAATACTGTTCTTTCATGAACATAGACTGTTGTTCTTACTGTCTTCATGGAGACTTGGAGCTTCAGGCTGTTCTTGTTTGTAGTTGCACCAATGGTTCTTACACACCCTCTTTTTTATGGGGGTATCTTGTGTCACTGTATATTTGCCACATGCGATGTGTCCTCTGCATTTATTCCACAGCGTTTGGGAGAGCAATAACGGGTTAAGAGTCTTGCTCAGGGACGCATTGCTGCCTGTTTCAAAAAATAAATTTGAATATTAAAATCATGTTTTTCTGTCATTTTTAGTTTGATTTCACACATTTTGGGAAATATGGTAATTCAAGGTAATTTTGAACAAGCTAATACAACCGTCTGCCAACAATACATGGTGAAGTGTGTGTTTACAAGTTTGGACCACTTCATTCAGTACAGTATTGATGTTGCACTTGTTAATGGTCTGTTAAGATGTAGACCTATATGCAGAAAACTCACTGGTGAAAAACATTCACTTTCTTAATGTGTTACAGTATGCTTAGAAAAGTAGAATATTTGAAAGTAAGTTTTACATTTAGATGATGGTTGAATCAATATTGATTCCTAACACTGATTCAATATAAAACCAACTAAAATGTATATGTAGATTCCCATTTGGAAGATGGTTGAATCAATGTTGATTCCTAATACTGATTCAATATAAAATCAACTAAAATGTATATGTAGATTCCCATTTGGATGATGGTTGAATCAATGTTGATTCCTAACACTGATTCAATATAAAATCAACTACAATTTACATGTAGATTCCCATTTGGATGATGGTTGAATCAATGTTGATTCCTAACACTGATTCAATATAAAACCAACTACAATTTACATGTAGATTCCCATTTGGAAGATGGTTGAATCAATGTTGATTCCTAACATTGATTCAATGTCAAATCAACCAAAAATGTGCGTGTAGATTCCTATTTAGATGATGGTTGAATCAACATTGATTATATGTCAGTTATGGTTGAAAGTCCAATGTTTATTCAACATTAAAACAATTTGCGCTTTCTGTTTAATTTCAATGTCCGGGTTTCAACATGGATTCAATATTTCTGCCTAACCATATTTCAACATTGATTCAATCATATTTTGCTATCTGGGATGTCTGTTGTGTAGGACTCTTCTTAGAGTGTAAATAATTACCGGACTATGACTGGTAAAATATGTTGAATACCGGCAAAACTAAATCTCTCCAGTCAAAATGTCTGTACTTTGCCGCCACACACGGTTGCCAAGCAGCGCTTATTGTTGTTTAGGCTGGCCACTCATGTGTCGCGAGTGTTGACAGGGGGCGGGGGAGCACGCTCATGAACTGTTAGCGCCGGAACCTCGCAACGGCTGCAGAGCGCATTTGCGCCACATTTGGGCCTAAGATGAGGTTTGAGTCTGCGTGATCTGCGTGTAGGGAGGGGCAGCAGCCATGTCATTGGCTAGAACTAGCTAGATCTGATGGATTTGGACATAAACACGAGTGAAGTATAACCGGACGCGAGAGAGAGAGATCAGCACCTGCAGCTCTGCCCGCTGTGAGGGACCGGTGAGCGGAGCAAAACACACCTTTAGACGTCAACTAACACATTTAGCTATGGCACTGTCGTATATATATACATTGAATTATTCAATTTGATAATATGTAATAAACTTAGGCATCACTCCCAAAAAAATAATAAAATAAATAATGAAAAATATTCATTACTCATATTCGAATACATGAATAATTATTCGAATACCTGAATAATTTCGAATATTCGAATATTCGATTCATCGTTCCCATCCCTATGTTATAGTCACCACATGTAATCTATTGATTCGTGTTCACCAACACGATTTTTTTTAAAAGCAATGTACCAAATAATAACAAATTAGAAGGAAAAAAAGATTATAAAATACTGATTTCAGTATTCTGAGGCTCTGAGCCCCATTTATTTTTTCCTCACGGATGGCAAAAAAAGTCCGACATCATACAATTTAAAATAAAAACAATAATCGTGGTTTGATATTGAGTAAGAAAATGTTTTTATGAACCACACAGCTTCCGGTCTTCCACGACCCGACCGGACAAAAAGACATGTTTTTTTTTTCCTGATTTATTTTGTGACTATACAGATGTAGCACTGCAGATCAGACTCACATGGTGTGTCCCAGTCAAAAGCCCAGCGGATGCCAGTGGCTGGGGGTGTTGCCAAATTGCTAGAGGGCGTTACCCAATTTCCCCATTTGTTCAATTACAGGATTTAACCATGAGATGGCGCTTCATTCACAAAATACACAAAGACAACTGGGTGTTGTAGAACTTAGTCTGTTTGCAATGTTTGCAGCTCTGCAGTTGTGTTTGCTGAATACTGTAGCATTTAATCACTTATTTGTTACTGTATGGTTTTCACAAGCTACTATAATGAAAAAACATCAATATTTTAGATCAAATAAAGTATATAGTTTGCTTTATGCAGTATATTTATTGTAATATTGTTGGGGTGTTTTTACACAGTACAGTAGATTGAAGTAAATCTTATACATTAAGATAAGATAAGATGGACCTTTATTAATCCCGTGGGGAAATTCAGTAGTTCAAACAGCAACAGGGTAAGAGTGAAAAACAGGACAGCACAGATTCACACAGATTAATAAAATCGAAAATAAGATGAGCGATAAAAATAATAATAATGAGAAACTATGAAATAAGAAATGAATAAAACTAAAATGTGATTATCATATCATATATTATAATGTATTGTATTATTAAGTAATATCATACATTGTGCCAATTACAGAGGCATCACACTACTCAGCCTCCCCGGGAAAGTTTACTCTAAGGTACCCGAAAGGAGGGTCAGGCCGATTGTCGAACCTCAGATTGAGGAGGAACAATGCGGATTCCGTCCTGGTCGTGGAACGACGGATCAGCTTTTTACTCTCGCAAGGATCCTGGAGGGGGCCTGGGAGTACGCTTATCCGGTCTACATGTGTTTTGTAGACTTGGAGAAGGCGTATGACCGAGTTCCCAGGGAGTTACTGTGGGAGGTGCTGCGGGAGTATGGGGTGAGGGGGTCTCCACTCAGGGCCATCCAATCTCTGTACTCCCAAAGCGAGAGCTGTGTCCGGGTCCTCGGCAGTAAGTCGGACCCATTTCCGGTGAGGGTTGGCCTCCGCCAGGGCTGCGCTTTGTCACCAATCCTGTTTGTAATATACATGGATCGGATTTCGAGGCGTAGTCGTGGGGGAGGGGGTCTGCAGTTCGGTGGACTAAGGATTGCACCACTGCTTTTTGCAGATGATGTGGTTCTAATGGCTTCATCGGTCTGCGACCTTTAGCACTCACTGGATCGGTTCGCAACCGAGTGTGAAGCGGCTGGGATGAGGATCAGCACCTCCAAATCTGAGGCCATGGTTCTCAGCAGGAAACCGATGGACTGTCCACTCCAAGTAGGGAATGAGTCCTTACCCCAAGTGAAGGAGTTCAAGTATCTCGGGGTCTTGTTCTCGAGTGAGGGAACAATGGAGCATGAGATGGACCGGAGAATCGGAGCAGCGGGAGCGGAACTGCAATCGCTTTACCGCACCGTTGTGACGAAAAGGGAGTTGAGCCAGAAGGCAAAGCTCTCTGTCTACCGGGCCATTTTCGTTCCTACCCTCACCTATGGTCATGAAGGATGGGTCATGACCGAAAGAACGAGATCGTGGATACAAGCGGCCGAGATGGGTTTTCTCCGCAGGGTGGCTGGTGTCTCCCTTAGGGATAAGGTGAGAAGTTCGGTCATCAGGGAGGGACTCTGAGTTGAGCCGCTCCTCCTTCGCGTCGAAAGGAGCCAGTTGAGGTGGTTCGGGCACCTAGTTAGGATGCCACCTGGGCGCCTCCCTAGGGAGGTGTTCCAGGCACGTCCAGCTAGGAAGAGACCAAGGGGTAGACCTAGGACCAGGTCGAGGGATTATATCTCTTCGCTGGCCTGGGAGCGCCTTGGTATCCCCCAGTCAGAGCTGGTTGATGTCGCCAGGGAAAAGAACGTTTGTGGCTCTCTGCTGGAACTGCTACCCCCACGACCCGACCACGGATAAGCGGGAGAAGATGGATGGATGGATGGATGGATACATTAACCCCATTATAGCAGATGCCACATTGAATGGATGAACACATTTATGCATCAATAATTACAACAGAGTATTTCTAAATACAAGTTGTAAAAATACTTATATGTATTTAATATTAACCCTTTGGAGTCGACCGTCACGCCGGCGTGATCAGATCACATGACCTGTTCAAGCCGGTGCCGCATAAAAACAACAGTCCGGACAACATTGCCGTGTGTTTCTGTCGAAAGTACTGGCTTGAAACTATATCCCAGTCTTTGTTTCATGCAAAAAGACCCAGTAAACACGGAGATACGATGATATAAAGTTAATACATTTCAAAAGTATGTAAAATGGAAGCACATATTTGAATATCTTCGCCGCATTTGATCATTTTACGAAACGTAAAATACTGGAAACTGTAGATCCTGCTCAACAGGATGTATATGTGTATTTCTGTCGAAAGTACTGGCTTGAAACTATATGCCAGTCTTTGTTTCATGCAAAAAGACCCAATAAACACGGACATACGATGATATAAAGTTAATACAGATATATTTCAGAAGTATGAATAATGGAAGCACATATTTTAATATCTTCGCCGTATTTTATAATTTT